>NW_011369097.1:569839-581003 GCF_000735185.1 Notothenia coriiceps | reverse complement strand
ATTGGCTACAAATCAATATCTGATTGGTTGATCAAACTGTCAGTCCAAACGTACGCTCTCATTCAGTGCAACGGCCAGGGCATTCTATCAAGGATGTAGAATACCTTGGTTGAAGGATATTCTACCCAGAGACCCAGAACAAGATCTGATTGGTTGCTTTCTTTTCTAACACAAAACCACTGAAATGCGTAGTGCATTGTCCGAGAAGGACAAACAAATCAACGTAACACTGTAATATTACAGATCAACAACACAGATACCATTCTCATTTATTCATTTTATATACATTTTATTTATATTATTATATAATTAAATCGATTTTTTGTTTGTTTTATCTGAGTGTTCCAGGGTATTCTCTGAATACCTTGAAGGCCCTGACGGTTCGCCACTGATGTAAACCTGTCTGGTATATGTGGAAACATGCCAACTTTACATCACCTATAATTAGGTCTTAAAGACTTTTACAACATCTCAGTGTTTTCTCTCAGGCAGTTTTGAGACAAGCAGAGTTTTTAAATGATCTACTTCTCATGTTCATGTTGAAGTTGTTACAGATTGCAGAGGTCCTCACCTCCCTGCTAATAAGCTTTATTGAGACACCCGGACCTCCCCCACTG
Organism: Notothenia coriiceps; assembly: GCF_000735185.1. Taxonomy (NCBI): domain Eukaryota; kingdom Metazoa; phylum Chordata; class Actinopteri; order Perciformes; family Nototheniidae; genus Notothenia; species Notothenia coriiceps. The sequence goes on along the minus strand of NW_011369097.1, from coordinate 580,386 downwards.
GGCTTCCCTTGGCATATGCTCACTGCTGTCACTCAGGCCAGACTTTCCCTGATCCCATCGCTGCAGGAGGGCGTGCCCACGTCCCTACCACGACAGCTCATTACTCTGAAAGGGGGATTATGAGGGTGCGGAGGAAGATGAGGAGGTGGGCAGACAGAACAGAGGCGTCACTTTGACACAGTTCCCCCCTTTTTTTCCCGTTGCCCCCTTCATGCTGACCCACTTCTGCTTTGACAACCCTCAGGTACATTGACCCTGACTGGTCCACTAGGTCACAGCAGGACCAAAACATAACTCAGCTTCCAAGACAGCGTTCCCAAAGCCTCCATGTGGCACACATTCCAGTCACTCCTGGGAAAATGTCACAAACTCATGACTGATTGTCGGGTTGTGCGTTGACGGTAGATGTTTGCAGGATTGCTGTGTTGGTATCCCGTACCTATTAAAAGTGCTTTTTTATGGCCTCTGGGTTTGGAACCTCAACCCACATGGTACCTAAGTATTTCCAGTTACCAGCTTCTCAAACAAATAGCAAATACAGATTCAATGTATGTGTTTGTTAATGTCTGGTGGCGTAGGTGGCTGGTTTTGTCTGGACCTGTTTTCCAGCAGACAGGCATCCAAATAGTCATTTACATCAGCCACAAACGCAGAGCCATTTTTCCCAGCGCACTCTGCCAGGGGAAGAAATCTGTTTTCTTTGCTGGCAGGGCTGTGACCGTATTTCTTGCATGCGTCACCTGTGTTTTCAACTCTTCGTCGCTGTGGCAGCGGGTTCAAAGTATGCTTACTGTGCTACCATACTTTGGTATTATCTTATTTTTTCTGGCCATGGGGTAAACTCAAGGATTGTCATCACTGTCATTTGTTCCTGTTTTCTGTTAGTGGGAAATGTTGGAAACGAGGATTTCTTTCTATGTCTGCTTTCATTGGGTTATGGTGTGAGTGAAAAATAGATGTGAAGATGTATTGCACCATGATAAACATATTTTTAAATAGTGATCCTTATTCAACATTTTAAAAAGTTGAATTACTTTTTATTTCATTAATTTGAACATGCTGGAATATACACTGCGTATGCAGCCAATTTTATTGTAGCATTTTTTTAATAAAATACAATTCTACCATTATTCCTTTAAGCTGTATGATATATGATTGTAATGTGAATAGGCTGTAACAGTGAGAAACAGTTCCGTCATGCTATAAAGTATGCTGTTTTTTTTTTGTAGAGCTTTCTACACCCAAACACATTTTCCACTCCAAAATCAGAGGTTAAATCTTCCCCTTTCAACACGATATCAAGCAAAATTCTTTACCTCGGTTTAGGTCATGGAAAGATCTGCTCCTAATAATCGCCCTGTCTCTGTTTGGAAACGTATAGAACCTTGTACACATCCGCTCTATCTCTCTGTCAAACACACAGATACAGACACTCATCACAATTTCTTCTTTGACATGTAATAGTCACATTGACCTCTCATGATACAGTACACGAATGGATCAGGCTGGGGCTTGTATGAGTAATGACATAAGGTTTTCAGGCCTCTGTCATTATCGCCGCTCTGTGTTGTTTACTTCTGCATAGCTCTAATACACACACCTGAAGCACACATCATAAGGTTTTATTGCTTTGGCATACCAGGCAGAAAGAAGCATTGAGCCAATCACCTCCCTGCGAGCCGTACATCAGTCTTCCTCCTCGTGTGCACAGTTATTAAAGTATTAGTTTCGTGTTTCGTGTTTCCCTAGATTCGCACTGTGGTTGATGATAGAGGTCAGGGCTGTCACGGAGGCTTCCTCAACATATTTATGATGTAAGCACTTCCTTCATCAGTCCCTAGGGGTTGAGGAGAGTAATAGGTAATATGATTATAAATGACGTCAAGTGTTATCCTTACATTCTGCTGGTTGGCAGTGCTGTCTTATAAATGCGGTTGATGGGGATCCATTTCCACACACTCACTCTGGAGTCCCACGAGGCCCAGCTGTGGGTCCTCTCATTTTTTCTCTCGCCAAGATGCTCACATCTGTAAGTTATATGGACCCCTCCTAAAGCCGAGCTCCTCTTATCCCTTTTCAATGAATGCAATGCTTTGTGACAGAGAGGCTCTGCACTTTAAGATCATTTTGCTCCTCTAAAGCCCTGCTTTCTCTTTCTGTTTGCAGCATATGCAGTGATTAGAAACGGACAAGTGGAATGTTCCAAAGGATTCAAACGGATGAATCTCACACACTGTCAAGGTAAGCTCTGAAATATGTTGGGCAATGTGTATCTAGTTTAATATATTCTGGTTGTTATATGATGTAAGCCACTGCATATTTTAATAAGCAGCCAAGCCATTGCAAAAAACTGAATTTTAATAAATACAATGGCATGGATGTGATGAAATGTTACTGCCCATATGTTTCCATGCTTACTTCGGGCCCTGGGGAGCTCTATAAAAGTATTCCTTGCTGTACGTCTGGCCCCTATGAGAACCAGGTCAAGGGTACAATTAGCCTCGGTCCAGGGTCAGAGTTCAGCAGCCAATAAGCACCTGGGGCTGCTGTTTTAATTGGTCTTTGAGGTTCTGACTGGAGAATGGTACGGCAGGGTGTGATTACGGTAAATGTGGCTCTCTGAGTATTTGGAAAGGGAGCTGTAGTTGCAGACCTGTTTGTCACTCAGCAGCCCTATTTGTGCCAGCAGAATAAAAAACAGCAGAACTGCCACCTCACCAAGCCTTCTGTGTAAAAACAAAATATTCCCAGGCAAACACAGCGTTTTCGTTTACGGCAGCATCCCAGAGGTGTCTAATTGTCAGCTGGCTGGTAGTTAATGAAGCCCTTAAACCACCCACAGTGTCAACTCTGTCTCCCACTAGAGAATTCACACTATTTATATTTGTTGCTGGTGTATACAGCACCGGAGTTTGTCGACAAACGAACAAATAAACATCGGCTGAATGAAACTGGAAAAATGAACTGCTTAATCTGTGAACTTTGCAACGGACGCTGACACTTTCAACAACCAAATGCTCCTTTCTGACAGTCTACTTGAGCTGGGTCAATGACTTGATTAATGGTGTCATAATCCAAAGGGCAATGCTTACTGAAGCCTAACGAGCGCAAAAGCATAACGGTTCAATGGACAGCTATGACTACATCTATAACAGCCTCATCCGGGGTCAGCGAGTTCAACATGTTTTCTGATTGACACAATACAGTACCATCAATGTTTTCAGGTAAGGATTGAGCCGGGAGACATATTTTAATAAAAACAAAGACCTGTGGACAAGGACACACTTATTTTCCTAATTGTATGTCAACTAGCCAACACATGTGGAAATGTGTCTTTCTATTATTCATGCTTTTCTTTGGTGATTGTTTCAAGATGTTCCTCCCCTTCAGTTGCTAATGCCTTGACTTCCAAAAAAGCAAAGCTGACAGTTACCCACAATATTTACTGGACCGCTTTAACGTTTTTGCCCTGTTCAGCTGCCACTCCATTCCCCCAAATAATTTTTAATTTCAGGTCTCGAGCCAACTGCCAAAGAGGCAAAAACCTGCTTTTTCTGGGATTTAGTCATTATTATCAGAGTGGTGTTCAACTAGCCAAGCTGGTGCTCCAAGTCTGAGCTATTTTCAGTGCTTTTTATTGGAACAGAGCGGAGCTTGTCTCATATTCGGTAAGAGGCAGGATTTACTGCCTGCAGTCCCCTGACCCTTCAGTGACGATAAGATGACCGATTATAGCCACACAATGCTCTCTGACTTCAGAGATGATTCCTTATCTTCAGACGCTGCTTCTCAGAAACTAAGTCAGCTGAATTTGACATTTCTAACACACATAGATGCAGGGGGAGGGGGGGGCAGTAAACCGATGCTGGGATGAGAGCAGGTCATGTTACGCATACTACTTCAAAGAAGAGATGATAGAAGTCTAACATAACTCCACTTAATAAAAGCTACTAACAATGACATTTGACATTCGTCTTCTTGAAAAGTGCCTGGAACAACAAGTTGTGACCTCATTTTATATTAGGTTATAAAACCAGGAATTTGCCTGTGAAAACAAATTTTTCCTAGTAATGACTTATTTGGCTGTATTTTGAGACTGTTCAATCCCTTTCTTCACAGTTTCTAAATGGATGCATTTTTGGCCCCATGAATTTTGTCTGGTATGAGACTTCCAAAGTAGTCACAACGTGTTAAAAGTGGCCAAGGGCCTGTAAGGTCGTAGCAGACTGGCTGACACTTAATGCATCAATAGGTATCATTTATCAATATAAACAACAATCATAAAAGCTGCTGAGCGACACACAAAGACTATTTACCAATGAGTGCAACCAAGCATAGATTCAAAATAGATGTTGAGATTAGTGCTGGTCAAGACAGGTTGTCATGGAAGTCAGGTTAAATTCCAATCAACCCACCAGCCGACTGTAACAATAGCACTAATCTGGGACTCAACTGAACCGTGGATTAAAGACCCCATGTGAGGAAGACTGAGCCCAACGCTGACCTGAACTCTGACCAGATAGCATGCTGCTTAAACTAAACCGAGCTCCCACAGTACCTGTAGGAGAATAATGTTGTTCTTAGCTTTGTCGAGTGTGTTTATCAGCACAGGCATGCCTGACATCTGTGGTCTGCTTCATTGTCTTCACTTTTACTAGCAGAGACAGGTTTGTTTACATTGTCATAACGCACAGGCTTCGGCATTATATGGCCAGCTTCAGCTTCAAAACCAGAAAAGGACAAATGGAAAAACAAAGTGCAGCAGAGATAGAAAAAGGAAAAACAACTAAAAGAACACTGAGGCATCTTCTGAATTTGCTTCAGTTCAAAACATATTAGCCCCGAGCCCTATACACTCACTTTTTCCAGAAGGAAGCAAAACAACAAAACAAGAGCAGATTAATTAAAATTGGGAAAATCTGTGGTGGCAGGCTGTCAGGTTCCAGTCGTCAAAGCAAGGGGAAAAAAGCTAATGATGTACTCTTTGTTTAACACGGTAGAACAACAAACTTTGCCTGGTCCCAGTTTGACCGCATGACTAAGCACCTGAAATATGTCCCCCAATGCTCCTGGCTGGCACATTACCTGGCTTTCTTGCCGTCATTTGGCTTAGTGACTCTGAGTGAGCTGTTGGCGCAATAAGCAAACTCCACTGGCCACTGTATCCCTCCAGCACATGGTTCAGGTCAGACAGAGGGAATAAAAACTCTTTAACTTTCACTCATTGACGTAAGCGGAGGATGCCTTGACCTTATTGGACACTGTAAAGGAAAGATACTGGGAAAGAAAATGTAGAACATTCTTCTACTTTCTCAGTGTCAAAGTCAAGGTTACCACATCCACCAGAGCTCATCATATCTTTCTGTCAGAAGCTTGTACATGATTAAGTGTGTTTTACTTTACAGTGGCCAAATTGTTATTATGTTTCATCACTCCTCCATACTTTCACACAATTGTGAAATCTTAAAGTTTCCGTATTTCATCACCTCCCTGCCAATGGTCACTACATGACCTATTGCAATAATTTGTCACCTTTGGAAGTGTAAATTAGCTCATCTCAAACATGAAGGTTTTGATAATGTTAAATGCATTAAACCAAAACTTTAATCGATACTTGTGCTTGTAAGTTTGTCTGAGGGGTTTATTGTGAGTTTTAAAAAGAATTCTTGGCAGTGGAAAAACATGACTTCATGATATTTCCATAATGAGAATGTTGTAGATAGTCCATGACTGACGCACTGCATATTTCACAGACGTCAATGAGTGCCTGCTGCCTGGGCTCTGTAAGAACGCTGAATGTCTCAACACCAAAGGAAGCTTCAGGTGCATCTGTAAACCAGGCTTCTTTTTAGACCCCGACAGGAGCCATTGTGTCTGTAAGTATAGCTACACATTATTCAAACCTGTGGCCATTCTGTCATGTATTGCATTTGACTTTGATAGATTTTGACTTCTCTCCCCAGCGGACAAGGCTGTGTCTGACCAGAAGGCGTTCTGCTACCGGTCCGTGTCAGCGAGTTCATGCTCTCTGCCGATGGTTCATCACATCACCAAGCAGATCTGCTGCTGCAGCCGCGTGGGCAAGGCCTGGGGCCCCGGGTGTGACCGCTGTCCTCTGCCGGGATCAGGTACAGCACCAAAAAGTTACCCTGCTGTCGCATGTGACCCGAATTCACCTCTAAATTTGCCTGTTTAAAGGCACAATGAGTTCCATTTGCCCCAAAAAACGATTTATAGTCTCTTGTCTTTTCTTAACATTTTGCTGTTTTCTGGATGTTTTTGGGACGGCTTTCAAAACATATAGACCAGGTGCCACATCATAAGCACGTATCCTTCCTGGACAGCTATGCAACAATGGCGGATCCAACAACTATAAAGATTTTAAAAATGCAGATACAAAGCAAGAGTGCATCGTGGGTTGGCTTTCATCTGCTGGCCATCACCGTTACCCATGTTGAATTTGGGAGGAGTGGCCAACTTTAAAACAATCACGACAAATTGTTCCTTCCATTCCTGGATTACTGTTCATGAAAACTGAGAAAACTACAGAGGAAAATAATTTCTGGGTTAAATGCTTTTGCAGATGTAAAAATGTCACATGTAATATTATGCAAGTGCTAGCAATGGTAGTAAAAGCCAAGGCAAAGGGATATTCACCACTCAGTCACCAGTCTGCTCTTTGCCAGGCTTTTAAAGCAGAAAAATAACCAAATGTGTTTGGGGTGGAAAAGGACCAACAACATAAAGGTTTTCATATTTTGGAAGCTGCACAACAGTGGGAGTCAGTCTTGTGTTATCGCTCCAACCCTCAGAGAGAAACCCCACTAATAATCCGGCAAAAGCTTCACAGCAGAAATAAACAGCTTGGCCAAGCGAAACATGGGAAGTAGTTGTCATCTTTTTTTCCATGCCGATTTAATCTTCAAAGCTTCTGAGAGAAATAGGCTGGTTTTATGGAGTGTCTCTACTGGCAAGTGATTCATTGGGATAGTCACAGATCAGATATCACACACACAGACCTCCATGGTGCTGCTCAGCCAGGACTGACACAGTGCACAGACTCACAGCCCCTGATTATTTTGCTGGCTTTTGTATGGCCTGACAAGCTGTTAGAGACATGTTCTGAACCCAGCAGCCAGGCCCATTAATTTTGCCTTGGTAACGGGAGCCCGTTGACTATCATTCCATATTTACTGCCGTTCCTCTGATGTGGCTCCTCATCATATATAAAGCCCCATTTCCCTCCACTTTAAGTTCATCATTCAGTAGCCTATCATATCCACATTTCCTGCATTTACAGCGACCACGTATCTGTCATTACTCATTACTCATATCTCTATTCCAGACTTTTTTTGGCATAGAGTCGTTGCTTTCAGGTCAGGTAGGGGACACAGTGCTTCTCACTTGTAATGGATTCACCATCGCTGTGGTTTGTTGGGCTCCGACACAAAGAGTTGTAGTCTCCCTCCTTTTATCTAGCCAGCCAATCCTCCATTAGCCTCTCACTCACACGCCTCTACAACCAAAGAGTTCAAAGGTCAGTCAGTATTACATGATCTTCTACTTCCTGTTACTGGCATGGCTGTGTCTGTTCGCAGATATCCCCAAATATTTCCAAATCTCCTCGCTGGTTGCCCTCTGTGACAGCGAGCTATTCTGCTATAATAGCCCGAAACCAGAATCCCTCGTTTACAGCACGTTGTAAAGCACAGCATGCTCAACATAACAATATTACACGGACGGGTTATGGCATTGCTTTGACTATCTAGACCACATGAGTCAAACTCAAGGCCCGGGGGCCAAATCAGGCCCTTGGTGGATTACTATTAGATCTGGCCCGCCGGTATATTGCACGCACACCTTCACTCCATCCTGAGGGTTTCCTCAGCTCAGAGCCTGAGCCCAAACATTGATGAACTTGCACCCAAGATGAGATGCCAAGTATCTGNAGAAGCCCCGTCAAACTTACAATACGTGGGAGAATAAGTTTATTACTCTTGCGGGCTCCTGCGGTGGCTCTCTTTATGTTTTTTGCCGGTTAAACACATCACCGGTGGGTCACTGGGACGAGGGGCCTGACCGAAGCCTGAAGAGTAAACACACCAGGTTTACTAATCTATCCGCACAATTTGTCTCTGGTGTCGGAATGTCTCGCTATCTTAGTAGGCCTACATTCTTAAAAAACAAAACACCATTTAATTTTTGGGATAAAATTTGTTGTAACTGCGTTACTGAGCATTGTAACGGGTAATATATTACCCACATTTCATTAGTAATGCGTTACATTACTTTGTTACAGCAAAAAGTAATATATTACTGTAACGCGTTTCACCCAACACTGCATATAAGTAACATAAACAATGTATAGGCCTAAGTTGCATAAAGGCTTGAGCTACAGTATTGCAACTAAGCAGACAGCGCTGTTTTTCTCTTTCTCTCTCCATCTCCACTTTCAAAATCTATCTAAAAAAAACAAACAAAAATTCCCAAAGTTGTCCTGAAATTAACTTATTAAATAACTGAAACAAAAAATATAGCTTTCACATGTCCACTTTCATTTAATAGGCCACATTCCAAACCGACCCCTACACCCCCCCACTCCGTGACAGAGTGAACTCTGTCTTTAGTCCACTCTCAGCTGAAGGAACCTAGAATAGAATCGTAATCTCTTGGACGACAAATAATTGATAATAATTATAATGAAGTAAGTGTCATTTTTTTTCTAAACTTCTTAAATGTAATGTTTACGAGCTGCTTGGTTTTTGCAACAGTCCCTGTAAATATAAAAAACTTTACAATCAAATGCACACATCTACTGTTTTATAGACTAAACACACTAGTAAATGTTTGAACGGAACCATTTGTAAACAGCGTGTTGCACATGTTCAGGTAGAATAGCTGGTTAATCAGAAACGATGCAGACTTCCTGTTGGACAGTTTAATAACTTCCTGTTGGAGGGTTTAATAACTTCCTGCTTGAGGGTTTAATGACTTCCTGTTGGAGGGTTTGTTATTACCCGATTTGCACGGCTACCCGATTTGCACTGCGCAAGCGCGAGTTGGTCCGCCGCAAGTTATAAAACATAACAGGAAGTTATATTTTATAACTTCCTGTTTTGAAACTTCGTGCTTGAGGATTTATTAACTTTCTGTTGGAGGGTTTGATAATTTCCTGTTATAGGGTTTAATTACTTCCTGTTTGAGGGTTTAATAACTTCCTGTTGGAGTGTTTGATAACTTCATGTTGGAGTGTTTGATAACTTCCTGTTGGAGTGTTTGATAACTTCATGTTGGAGGGTTTAATAACTTCCCGTTGGAGTGTTTGATGATTTCCTGTTGGGAGGGTTTAATAACTTCCTCTTGGGGGGTTTCATAACTTACTGTTGGGGGGTTTGAGAACTTCCTGATGGAGGATTCAATATGTCCCCCTCCCCACTAGTTGATTTGGAACAGCCTTAATGTGACAGAGGCTCCATGTATACGTGCAAAGGGAGTTGAAGTGGGGTGGAGGGGGGGTATAGGGGCCGGTTTGGAATAGTGTACCTTCCTGTGCGTCTGCTGCAGAGGGCAGGAGGTCCTGCTAGCTAGCTTTATGAGCTGTTAGAAACCCAGAAGCCATCTTGTAAATAACCAGTTAAATGAAAAGAGATTGGAAGGGACTGCATACCTGCCTGGAAGGAACCATAAAATGTAATAAGAAGGGAACATTTTCAGGAGGCTCTGCTGAGGATAATTGCAGCTGGGGAATTCCACATACCACTCCATCAATCATCCCCTGCTCATACCAAGCTGGTACAGAGGAGAAGGAGAGGAAATAGATTTCATTCATCTGGTGATAAAGTGACTCTGGGTCTCACATGTTTTCTGCTTTGGGCTGAGGAATGGGCTCATCAGCAGCTAGTCTGGAGACATGATTACATGCTGCATACATATACAACCAGGAGCCAGTACTTCGACAGTTTGAATAAATGAGACATTGACAGACAGCAGCTGCTTTTGCAGGCATAGCAATGTTGTTTATTCTGTGGTGGACACAGGGCAAGACACAGCCACTGATTGTTCTGCTGAACCGCTAATTTTGCTTGGTATACATTTAGAACACACATGGCATACAGAACAGGCAGCACACACAGATAATAGGGGTGTAACGGTCTCCGTATTCGTCCCGAACCGTCACGGCTCGGTTCATGCAGTCACACAGCGAATACGCCTTTTTTTATGAGTGGGAAAAAAGTCTGTCACTTAGGGCAGTATCCACGACACTATATAATCCAGGGGGCGGTATTGCGCCTAAAAGCTGTTTGCCAGCCGCCTTAAACAACAAATGAAGAACAAGAAGAAAACACAACAAAACGAACAAAATACAAGAAGAAGACAAGTTAGTATGGTGATTGCAGATAACACACAGGAGCTAGAATAACCACCTGCTTCAGCTGTGTGGGAAAATGTCGGGTTCCCTGTGGACTACAACAACAATGGAGTGCGAGTGGTCTATCGGACGAGGACGGTGTGTTGGCGTTGTTAGATAGCGGTGCGGTATGCTTAAC
>NW_011369097.1:529517-569576 GCF_000735185.1 Notothenia coriiceps | reverse complement strand
GACCAAGTTACAATAACGTCTATTGAATTAACTTTTACTTGAATAACGTGTATAATTTGGACCTTGATTGTTCGAATTAATAACGGGATAATTTTTTTTATAATTTGTATTTATTAGTCAAACGTAAGTAAAAATACCGAGATAGACGTCGAAAAGGTCTAAGTAAAGAATACAAGCAAAAGGTGTCTGGTTGTTGTCGAAGTTTTTGATATGGGAGTTTCTTTTTTGGTTTGTACCGGGACAACAGCACTCCTCCTTTTTCACGTCTTCCTTAAGTAGTAATTTGAGTCACACGACGAGACACTAACGATCAAGTTCAGGTCTATGAACGTAGAGTAGAACCCACGTGTCAAGTAGGTTACAAACCCGAGTCCGTAGACTCGACTCTCCTTTGGGATCCTCCCTACCTTCCACCCGAACGTTATATGGCCGCCGGGTCTAGATTATCAATAGGTTGGTTCCGGAAACTAAAAAGGGGGCCCGGAACACTCAAACCTGATACGACAGATCTATCAGTTTCGTTACGGGTATTTGGGCCAGGCAAAAAAACAACATTATAAACAATACAAACTCGTACGACACGAAATGTTAGCACGACAAATTTGCTCCCTAAGACCAAGCCCGATAATAAATCGTTCTTATCGAGCGAACAGTGTCTCCCCGTTGGCGCTCCCACTCTAAACCTTTATAAAACCCCTATAGACGCTTGTCCTGTGTCCGTGTAACGGTCATTGTCTCGGTCATTCCTTCTAGTACCATTATGACTGACGTGGAAACTTGAGAAACAACATTCTCCGCACCCACTCACTCTCCGATTACCTCTAACCGACCGATCTATTTTCCTTCCCTCTGAATGTTGAGAAAACCAGCCTCGGGCGCACCCGACGCGTCTGCTTTGGTGTCCTACCACCTTAGGCTAATGTTTCACTTCTTCTGACAAGAGGATGGAACTGGACTTTCGTGCTGAGTATACCGGTTTTTTCAGACCTTATCTCTATAATACTAATTACTCTTACTGTCTATCCACCCCGTCCCGGCACCAGCCGCCCCAGCGACATTACGTCTCCTTTAACACTATACTATCCGATGACTCTACTACTTCGAATTCACCTCCCCCTTTACCCGCAAATATATACTACTCCTCGGTTGTAGTCTCCTTGCCGACCATCATCATTATACCTTAACTATCAGTTTGCCCTCGAGGGCTATGGTCCGTTTTAATTAACCCGACCGACCGACCCAAGTCTTGTATAAACATTGAACCAGTCCGGCCCTCGACTAGTACCCATTTTAAAATGTTGGCCCACTGTGTATTTGAGTTTGACACCCCTGATCTAGACAGAAATGTGAGCTAAAGTTACTCTCCGGCTCATCGTTTTTTTTCTGCTATGTGTTTCCTACTCTGCAGACCATTTCAAGGAGATCTGCCCAGCGGGTCACGGATACACGTACTCGCTCTCTGATGTGCAGATTTCTGTCACGCGGCTCGGGGAAGATGATCTGCAGAGCACGGGAGTGTCATGGGAGGAGGAGAGCCCCACTTTCTCTCTGCCTCAAGTACCCTTATACCCGGAGAACCCTGAAACGCCACAAGCACCCCGGGACCCTCAGACTCCTCAGCATCCTCTCCATCCCTCTCACCCAGACAGGGAGACACCTAAAGAGCGGGAAGGTCAGGACACCATGTTTGGTACATTCATTCTCTGCCAAGCTGACTCTGATTCGGATTACTGTGAATGGTAGAGCGATTAAAGTTGCTGCTGAATATACATCTTATGCCCTAAGGCCTCCTAACATAGTGTTGACCATGACATAAACAATGCGGGGCAGCTGAGTGACTTTTCTCTACAGGATGCAAACGGATTAGCTTTTTTTTAAGAGAACTCAAACATCAACAGGATGTTTTCAAGTGAACCCCCTTTGAGCATCGAAGCAATGCACACAACTAATCCACATGGGCCATATATCTAAATCCTCTGGATTTTCTTGAAATACATCTTCCTGGTTTAATGCTCGTGAGATTCTTTATTGGCGAAGCTACAGGGTTTTGATTTATATCAGGAGACAATTTTGTAAATATTTAGGGATTTCTGTCTTCATTATCAGAGATTTCTATTTCCATGTCTCTCTTTGCATTTTTTTTCTTGGCCAGTAGTCTACACTACTTTTTGTTGAAACTTTGACCTTTTTCTGTCTGGTTTTCACAGGATAAATACGCCGTAAGCTTTGTTTTATTAGAAATAAAGACATCCGGCGCTGCGGTTTAAGTGTCTAAAGAGATCATGGGTGGTTGTGTATGTTGAGTGCAGTGAGTCATGGTACTTGTATGCAAAATGAATGGCAACTTTTTACTACTGATAAACTTGTTGTCTCCTTTCTGTTTTTTTGCAGATACGGAAATTCTGAGCCCGGTAAGTTCTCCCTCCCTGTCAGCCTCTTGGCACGTACTTTTAAAATGTTTATCCTTGAACGATATGCTTTTGCTTTCTCAGCTGGAGGGTTTGTTATGATTATGTAACTTATTCAGACCACATTTTGGTAGAGATACATAACTAATTAGCGCAGAATATGTCGACAAAAGCAGACATACTGCATGAAGATGAATATGGTGATGAAATGTAACCATAATCTTTTACATGTTTGTTTCTTTTCTAGCCAGCCGTTGTGACTGACTCACCGCTGAAAAATCCAGGTATTTGTCTCTTAGATTTACAGATCATAAAACACTACCTCCTCGATGCTGCTGTTTAATGCCTCATCTCAAAGCTCAGACTCAAAAGTAGTTTCAGTTGGGCACTGAAGGGTTTGTTTTCTATGAATTTCTCACTCCGGTGGAGGTCTCAATGCTGCTCCGCCCTCACGCCAGTGAAAACATTGACTTTAAAGTCTAAAGGTTGACTGAATTCAATGAGTCGACTTGATTTATTTAGGTCATTTGACTGTTTTTAGCCCAAGAGGAAAGAGTAGATCATTTTATTATAGCTGCCCAGTGAGTGACAGCCAGGCAGCAGTGGCTGGGAAAACAAGCAGCTCGTAGAGAATGAGAATTTACTATGTGTCGCAGTGTTAGTGGTTCACTGTGTTCGCACTCACCCAGTCTCCGTCTGTCTTCACAGAGACTTCTCCAGACTCCTCCATCATCAACCAGAGGCCGGATTCAGAGGACACGAACCACACAGTTTCAGCCACAGGTAAAACAATTAATTAGAATTCACATATTAAATACACGGGCTCTCATTGAACTGTCAAAAAAACATGAAAGGGATAGCTGCTGAGCTGGAGGGTGGGTTTATGGAAGGTAAAGGTAAATTACATACTATCTAGAATGCATCTAGTAATTTGGATATTTTCTCACATTACATTCACATTTATATGTTTGCTAACATTTGTAATGTAAAAAGCTAATATAGAACTTGGAAAAGAAACACTTTATATTAAATCATAAGTCCTTAATTGCCAGGTGGGTATGGAGTTGTAGGACCACGATGCACAATAACTCAACTATCAACTACTGGCAGACAGACATTTTTTCAGGCTTACCCAGACTTCAACCGAGAAGAACTTGTATTATGTTTTTATTTGACCTCTTTCTCTCAGAGCCAATTTGGCTTGGAGATGCCGTGCAGCGCAGAGGGTGAGAGGGCGAGAAACCAAGACTGAGTGTGTCTCTTGGAAGGAGAAGCAAAGCTGAGCCGAGAGAGGCCAGATTTATGAAAAGTGAAGGACGACAGTGTTTGGGTGTCAGTGAGAGGAAGAGTGATAGCAAGGAGAATTTACAGTAATCCTATAAAGAAAGACATACTGTAGTTTTCCCCTCCTTAACCGGACATAGGGGCCCAGTGTTTAACCGCAAGCCATTTGGACAGACAAAGACAAGAACAACACCAATGTCAGGCTCTACTGTGCGTGACCTGTTTCTCGCTGACCTCTTTGTAAGAGCTCCGTACCACCTGTTAGAACACTACAGTGCTGTAAAATCTGTTCTCATCCAAGACCTCACCTATGAAACAGACAGGTTTCCATGGTAAAAACAACATGTGCTAATGGAATGCAGTTTTTTAAACTTTTTACAGTGTCCGTAATATTACGTAACCTTAGGTCAAAGATATTCCCGTCTGCCCCTTGAGTAATGACTGTGAACATCTCTGTGGCTTCTTGCAGGCATTGACAAGTGTGCCACCACCCCCGCCATATGTGGCCGCGGGAAATGTATCCCTGTGCAGACTGGCTACACCTGCCGCTGCGAGTCGGGATTCAATCTCAGCGCACTGCAGACCAACTGCATTGGTAAGCAACGATGAAAGACAGAGAGGGAGAGATAGCATGGGGTAATGGTGGGACACTTGAAGTGAAGTAGGGCTCACACAAACACACACATGCTGACTCTGTCTGTCGTCGTCTCTATTCGAGCGAGTCCTCAACACGTTACGTGGCACAGAAGCCTAGAGAAATGAAGCGAGCCAAAAATGAAAAGGATCCGTTTGTTTATGTTGACCTGTTCCTTGATGCCTGACAACATAGAGCAGGCCTTCCAAAGAGCTGCCACGCTGCTGTGATCCCTTACCTCATGGTGAAGGCCACTTGGCCGCAGACTCTGCTCCACTCGGCTGGGCTCAGGCCAATCGCAGAGGAATGCCTGCACAGGAGAGGAGCTACAAAGTCAGGGCATGAAAAGTGTACAGTCTCTGCCAAAGAAAAGGAACAGCAATGTAATGTTGCATGATGTCTTGTACTCACCTTCCCGGTGTTTTGTCTTTACTTTCTTTCTCTGTCTCCCGTTGCAGATGTGAATGAGTGTGACGAGGAGCCATGTGAAGGGAAGGGCCACTGTGTTAACAGCTATGGATCCTATGCCTGTTACTGCCACAGTGGCTACAGCCAGGTGATCACTCAGAACAGGAAGTTCTGTCAAGGTGAGACACAGCCCAAATGCCAGCAGAAGACATAATGTTTCCAATGGATGAAAGCCATTACATCGGCTGTTAGCTTTCTGTCTCTCTATTAGAGCACCACACGTTTTGTCTCTCAGCACTGTTCATTTAAAATGCATCCTGACCTGATTACCGAAATGCTGTGGAACACAATAGTCACTTTCTTTTCCATTCTCCTTGGTTTTCATTCAAACTGGTAGACATTAACGAGTGCAGCATGCCCAACAAGTGCCAGAATGGTGACTGCGTCAACACAGAAGGATCTTACACCTGTGAATGCAACAGTGGCTACGCCAAGTCTTGGAGAGGCCAATGCGAAGGTGACTTGCATGCACACACTGGCGCCTATGTATGCACACATATATTTCACAAAAAATCAAAACATAAGCCAGGCCTATTTGTTAACGTGTATCCTGGTAACAAAACACATACTCAGTTTATCCAAGCCAGGAAGACAACTACGCACAGTCTGTGACAGAGAGAGATTTGGTGTTTGTATATATTAGCATTTGTAACCTCACTCCCTCTTTCTTCCATAGGTGTGCATATTTTTTATAAACAACACATTTAAATCTTTCTTTCTCTCTGAGCAGATGTGGATGAGTGCAGGGACCCCAGCTCCTGTCCCAACGGGGTCTGCGTCAACACTCTTGGCTCCTTCGAATGCCAGGACTGCGGCCCCGGGTTCAGGCCCGTCAATGAGAGATGTGTGGGTAAGAATCATAGCAGCAGCACCATCACCACTACCCAAACTCCTCAGGGTGTATCCGACCGCTGCATGGAAAACAGCCGGGTTTCCCTCTGACTCCGTAACAGCTTCCTGTATTAGGTAACATTTACGTAGACAAGAGCTACTGCTCCCAGTTGGCATCACCAAAATAACCAAGGCGCCATGGCAACAGGCCGTACCCTTAATTACTTGCTGACAGCTCATGGTGCAGTACGGTTCACCAAATAGCAACAGATGAAGTAGTTTCTCTGAATTGAGGCTTTTTGCTCAAAGGGAAAAAAATACATGAAATAAATGGTATGTCACGCTTCAAAAGACTTAATACTGGATTTTTATATGTGAAGCGTGGACCACTTTAGGGCCACTTCGGACCCTCCACCCTCTCTCCCTCTCCATTCAGTGTTTCCACGTATGATATATCAACTACTCGGCCCGGCAGCCTCCGCATATCCCCAATATTATTTAAACACATTCACTGTGCTATTGCTGATATTTTGATATCACTGGCCCCCGTAAAAAGATTGTTTATAATACTTCAATTTGGGAGAGTCCAAATATTTTTTCTTGGCCACAGTCTTGAACAAACAGCGCGTAATATTGTTGGAGCGCTCTGGCCACTGTACTGTCGGGCCCAGCGGAGGCTTTATTACCACTGCTGGGCTAACTGAGAGGGCCGAGCCATCACTGGAGATGCATGAGAAGGTCAAAGGTTTAATTCCCCACTGCACAGAGGTCACGACACGTAAACAGATTCCCTCACTCACCCATAGTGTTGACCACGGTCGGCTGTAAAAACTTTTAACTGTGTATTATTTTATTTGAAAACACAAATGGCCGCCGACTGCATTCGGTGTGGGTTGTGTTTAAACTATCACGCTCCCAACCTGAAATTAGCCCTGTTACATAAGAGCCTGACTGGTGTGACTTACCACATCCCCTCTCTATGACCTTCCACCCCTCTAATTTGTTTGGAAACCCAAGCTTTCGGAGTGAGTATTCCAGAAGTGTGAAAAGCCGGTAGACAGAATGAGGGTGGAAAATATGGAAATGCACTTAAGTTGTAATTTGGAGTTCTTTTAAATGGATTTCTCAGGGAGTCCGACGACTGTAGCCCTTGTTTAAAAAATCTCCGGATTAACTTGCCTCCAAAGGAAACACCACTTCAGCCACTTTGTGTTTGTGAGTCTACTAATATTATTCATTTTGTGTAAACCTGGTGTGTATAAATAGCAACTGAGAGGAAGCCAGTAAATGGGGGATAACGCTGTAGGTAAATATTTTTATTCCGAATATCCACCAAGGCAGCGCTAACGGGCCTGCAGTATACGTCTGCTCACATAAAACAGGCAACATGAGCGCCAGGCTTCCAGGGTTTGCTCCAGTCAATTGACAGTAGCACAGTAGTTTGGGCCCAATTGGCCAAATCATGGATAAGCTTAATTGCTGGTGTGATAGAGAAAACAGTTCGGCCTGAGAGATGCCGGATGATTGCAGAAACAAAGCATTGAGCCATACTGACAGACGTCTGGCAGTACCCACCGCTAGGCAAACAAAACCCAGCCTGTAAGTCCCTCGCAGTGTTTTCAGTGTGAGAGCACTCCGTTTCAGCATCTCTGTTACGTCCTCTCTACACTTCCTTTTGCAGACAAATGATTTACCTTCCTCTCCCCTTCTTTCTTTTTCTTCTTTTAATGTCTCTTCCTCACTTACACTCACATAATCAGAATCTCTCCCCACACCTTGGCCAAAGCTGAAAATGTGCCATTGTTAACACTTGGTAAAATCCACTATAAAACATTATTTCTGCCTGAGGTTTTCCACAAATAATCCCTGGTTCTGACTCACGATGTGGAAAAGACAGCTACTGCTGCAAATAGTAAAAGCTCTTTGAATGAGGTTTGGGCACTGATGTAATGACTGCTATTATTCAGTCATTATCAGCTAATTGTGCTGTAATTGTTTCCCTTTTTCCTAATGCAACGTTGGTTTTGTACACACGTTTTTGTTTTTATGTATTGTTTCCTGCTGTGACTGCCTACATTTCATTGGCATTTCATAGTTTATCTTGTGTTAAACACCCCGAATTACAAAAGCAATCATTGTTCTCACTCTGATCGAGTGTTTTGTAGCATCGCACATGTTTGGTTTTATGTGCCTATAGCTTTTGAGACATCTTTCTTTTGGTTTTCTGCATCTCTGTCTGCCTAGAGAAATAACTTTTGTTTGACTTTTCCTGCATTGGGAAATTACACTTTATTACCTTCAACAACTGAAATAGTCTCCAAATAAATAGCAATTGGAGTTACTGCGACATACTGGGAAAGTTAAGCTCCTGTTAAATGCTACAAATGTTATTTTTCATTGCTGTTAGCACCACAACTGACCATTTAATTTCTTTGTATTGGGTGGTCGGAAAAAAACAGGTAGATATCTCAAAAGTCTAGATAGCACTAGAGGTAGATGAACTGAGGATGAACTGACCCTTCAGTCACATTATGGCTGAATAAAACCTAAAATCCCCATCTCACATATAGTACGTTCCTGATTTTTTTCTGTCCTCAGATTTAAACGAGTGCTTGAACCAAACAGCATGCAGTCATGGAAGGTGTGTCAACATCGAGGGCTCCTATAGTTGCAACTGTTTCCAGGGATACGAACTCTCACCGGACAATATATGCCAAGGTAACAACATTCAGAAGTCAGAAATCATTTTACAGCTCTGTGAATATATCTCTACAGTGCTACTACAGAAGCCTCCAGGCACTAATGACAATTAAAAAAAAAAGGCAACAAAAAATAAAAGTTTTTCTTTATTTTGTATCTTCCTTCTAGATGTGGATGAGTGTGCGCTTCCTGGAGTTTGTCTCCACGGCCGCTGTGTCAATCTGGACGGCACCTACAAATGTACCTGTAACCATGGTTACCAAGTCACCTCAGACAGCGCAGTCTGCGAAGGTCTGCAAAGGATTATCTAGAGCTGTTGGGCGTAACTCATCACTGCATACTTCTCAGCGTGTGTAGCTCTCTCTGCATCGGTGTAATGTCTGCAAATTGTTTCTTTTTGTTAGATGTCAACGAGTGCACAACTGGAAATGTGTGCCCTGCGGGAATTTGCATCAACACTGCAGGTTCTTACACTTGCCAGGACTGCAGGCCTGGGTTTGGACCATCTGCTGATGGACTGAGATGTGAAGGTATGAAATGGGCTGTTTAATGATTTCTCCTAAACAGTGGTTTTTGACACACATCTGTGACGAAGTATGCGCCAAGTTTAAGTGGTAATTGGATTTTCTGTGTTTTTAGACGTGAATGAGTGTGCCCAGGGTGACTTGTGTCTTGGTGGGGTGTGTGCCAACACTGAGGGATCCTACACCTGTACCAGATGTAAGGCTGGCTACAGAGTGTCTCAAGACCGGCAGAGGTGTGAAGGTAAACTCCAGCTGTGCTCCTTATTCAGTCAAAAACACTACGACTGTTGAAGACTCACTCAACACATCTGGGCGTTTTGTCACCTCAAAAATAAAAACTCCAACTGAAACTCCTCCAGATAGTATTCAGTCTTTATAGTGATCAGTGTCCATGCATGTCTGTGCGTATTTTAACCAGATGTTGACGAGTGCCAGTCCCTGTCTCCCTGTGCCAATGGGATCTGTCTGAACTCGGAAGGCTCTTACACCTGTGAGAACTGCCCCACCGGGTACAGGGTATCATATGACGGAGAGATCTGTCAAGGTAGGATTTTTCAACACCACTTTTAAAAATTGAATCCAGCATGCTGCCATATGTATATTATTAAGCCTGAAAAAATGAACACTGGTGGGGTTTAATGGTTCTTTCCTTTCATCAGGAATGTAGTCTTTTTTGGGGGCTGTGAGACGCCCCGCTCCCCGCAACATATGTCTAACAGTTTGTGTTGTTTTCACGCCAGATATTAACGAGTGCGCGCTGCCAACCACATGCCCCCAGGGAACATGTACGAACACAGATGGTTCCTTCGCGTGTGTCGTCTGCCAACCTGGATTCAGAGTCTCTGAGGATGGACTCCAGTGTGATGGTGAGGATTGGCTGTGTTTGTGCAGGAATGTAATGTGTTTATTCAGCACAGGTGTGTCTAGCTTCCTCTTCTGTTCAAACGTGCCAAACTGTGCCTTAAAGGAATACCTAACCCACAAAATAATGATTTGTTTATCAATTACTCATACCGTGATACATTGAATTTCCTGGTTTGTTGTTGTTGTTTTTCTTACATTCTTACAATACAAAAAAGTAATGGATGATTAAATCTAAATGTGGTACTTGGATTATACTGCATGTGTTGCGTCAGTTGGAAAAAGGATGTTGTCATGCTGTTGTTAAACAGTAACCTTACTTCAATTCATTGTCATTCGCTTTGCTGTTCACCTTGGAACCATGCAAGAAAAACAAAGTTTTATTTTGATTTGGGTGAGTAACTGATAAACAAACGATCATTGTGGTGGCTGAAGTAGTCTTTTAGTACACAACAAAGCTGCGTTTAAAGTTTAACGTGCAAGCTCTGTGGAACATGTTGCTTCATGTTGTACATGAACAGCATCAGGTGTGACAGCTTGGATCCCAGAGCTCCATCATAACAGCCCTAAAATACTCCTTGTAGACATCACATCATAGCTGGATCCTGGAGCCGTCCGCCTCTGGTACCGCTCATCTGATCCTCGCTCAACATAGTGAGACACCGGCTTCAAATAGAACAATATGATGTCAGGCAAATGTTCTGCAGATAGCTCATCTTAAGAGATAGAGGTGTCGACACTTCTAGTTTCCAGTTCCAGTTCTTACCGATCTAACTGATTACAACTGCCGGGCTTTATTCATTTGAAGCCAGAGATTATAATCTTTGCTATGATGTGTCTATGTTTGTGTCCAGATGTGGATGAGTGCTTGGTGTCTGACGTGTGCCATGGCCAGCTGTGCTTGAACACCCCAGGTTCCTACTCCTGCAGGAGCTGCGGAGCCGGCCTGCAACTGTCTGAGGATGGTTACGGCTGTGAAGGTAAACAAAACAACTCTATGTTTACCTGCCTGTTAAACACTTTAAGCTGCCACAATGGCGAACATGGTACCAAAGTTACGGTAGAGCAGCGTCATACAGGAATGCATTAGACCCAGAATATGATTACAGAAAATCTTTGCAGTGCTCTGTAATTTGTCCTGACATGATTTATGAGATCAATGCAGTGAAACGGCTGCTTTGACGAGTCCAGGGAGGTCAGATCTGTCATTACTTCATGGGAAGCAGAACAGGAATTACTGTTTAAATGTAGTCAAACATGGCCTTACTTAGTCATATATACTGCGGTGTGTTTTTGAATGGAAGTGTGGATGTAGCCCAAGAGGAAGATCCCCTACTGATATTTGTCTCTGCGCTGGGAAAAGGTTTTATAAAACAAGCCTGTGTCCAAGTCGTCCTCTGATAGGATTTTAATGGTTGTCTCTGATGCCATGGAAAATATTAAAGTTTTAATTTGAAATGAAGTCAACCACTCCCCTGCCTTCCACAAAGTGCAGCTAGCTCGCCCTGTTGAACTCTCCATGTTCAGCCAAAGGCAAAACGGAGCCGTCTCAATCACTTAACAATGGCCCACACTCTTTTCTCCGTAAGAAATATAATCTGTACCTCAAGGAATTTTCATATAACAGCGAGCCAGTGACTGTTTGTAGATACAGTAATTATGTGCCACCTGTAATAGCTTGCTGTTTTGGATTCAATGACCGTCCTGCATACTTATCTCTCCACCCTTTTTAATAAAACACTGTCAGTGTGATCTAATAAAGAGTCACACACACACACACACACATCATTTTTAAAAGATAAGACAAAAAGTGGGCTCGCTATAAACTAGATCTAACCTTTTCTTCTGCTCCTGTCTCTCAGACATTGATGAGTGTGAGACCCCAGGTGTGTGTCCCGCGGGTGTGTGCACCAACACAGAGGGCTCCTTCTCCTGCATGGCCTGTGACCCGGGCTTCACTGTGGCTCCTAACGGGCTCTCATGTGAAGGTACGGCCTATTGGGTGGTTCGCTCTGGTCACTACATTTATGATTTCTGCACAATCATTTCCTTAGTCATCTATTCCAGCCCAGCATGACTTTTAGGAGTTAAGAAGAAGTCATTACTTGCTGATGATGTATACGTTTTCTTCCACTGTGGTCTGGAAGCTCCTCATCCAAATGACAGAACTTGGGTTGAATTTGAATTGAGACAGAGGGATTTACAGCGGGTGTGAATGTGTCATACAGATGACGTCTGTGTCTTTGTGTGGCTGTACAGATGTGAATGAATGTGAGGACCAAAGTCTATGTGTAGAAGGCCAGTGTACCAACACCATCGGTTCCTATAGCTGTTTCTGCCCCGATGGTCTGGAGATGGTGGATGGGACGTCCTGCAGAGGTACACACACACACACACACACACACACACACACACACACACACACACACACACACACACACACACACACACACACACACACACAAACACAAACTAAGTCTTCTGACACACAAAACATACCATTAGTGGTTCTCAAAGCTTACCTCATGTTGGCACCCTAACACAGCTGTGTGTGTATATTTCTGACAGATATCAATGAATGTTTAACCGTCATGGGGATCTGTGGTGAAGGAGACTGTGTGAACACTAAGGGCTCCTACACATGCATGTGCCCTGATGGATTCACCACTGTCGATGGGAGGATCGGCTGCCAAGGTATTGTAGGAAACAGTGGGAAATTATTCTCAAATGATTTTAGGGGCTTTTGTGTAATTGGGTGAGGCAGAGTAATAACTTGATAAAGCTGTTTGTAATGTAATAATGATTATACCCCGTATTGCTTATGTCATTTTACAGTAACCTTGTTGGCATGCACAATAGTATTCATTGAGTGCAGGCAGGGTGACAGACAGTATCACTCTCTGTCTGCTGAGGCCAGGCCTGGGACCCTTGGCATGGGTGCTCAGGCCGGCCTGTCTGTTTAATTGGCCGTGGCCTCGTCCACTGTCTCAGCTCACTCTCCCTTTCGGACATCAGTTTGATGTTATTCCAGCCGCACCCAGTGACCCACTGGTCACAGCGATGGGAGAAGAAGAATTAAGCCTGCTCATCAGCTATGGAAGGCTTTTCTTTTCAGCAAATAACTTTGGCTAGCATTTCAGAATTGTATCAGTGTTTTTTTCTGGTGGGTCTTGCAAGTACAGTAAGAGGTGAAATTACGTAAACCGTCTGGCGGTGAAATCCCCTTTTGTGATGTGAAGCAAGTAGGATTGAATCTCCGGATCCAGGCCCCTTTAAGAAACTGGCTCAATTCTTGATGGTTTAAGTTTGACTTACAATAGAGGAGGGTCAGTCCTTGAACAGGGACATTCTTCCACTGAGGCTTTGGCCTTGGAGCGTCTTAGATATGGTACACAGACTCGGAGCAAACTAGCCTGCATCAGGTACTTTGGCTGCCCGCCACAACAAATACTCCACTCTAATTATCCTATAAATCAGCAGTTGTCATATATTTCCTTGCAGCCTGCCATTGTGTGTACAGTGCTGACACAAAGAAAGCCAGACCCCTCTGACATGAGCCTGCAGGGGGAGGAGGAGGGTATGAGTTTATGGGAATGAAAGATGGGTTGAGTCAGGTGATGCTCGGCAAAATGATGCTTGCCCTTGACCAGGCCAGTCTTTCAGCAGAAACAGAACAAATGTAAGAAAGGACTGACAGCAGACTGAAACACATCTAAATGTAATCTGAATCAACAGGTTGTGCCATGGCCTTGCTGAGCCGTTAGTACAGGCTTTAAATCAACTCCAAAGCTCTTCAGTCTCAGTATTTTATGTGTTTACTTATAGTCTGGGCTATTGTTTTTTTTCACCCTATCTTTGCAAATGGGTGTTTGCCTTGTCGTCTCTGATTATCAAAGGTTGGAAAAGGATGATGGGCTTTAACCCAGCGGTGGATTTCCCCCGATTTCTTGACTTTCCACCTCCTTTTCCCGCAGGCCTACGTGCCTTACAAGTTATGTTGTAATGCCGCAATTATCCACCAATCTACAGCTAATCAAGCAAGTCGCATTTATTATGTTTTTCTTTTTTTACGAATCGGATACATGTTTTTTTTCCCTCCTTTGTTTCCTGTTTGCCGGTACACTGTTAAGCTCTCCAAATGGCCAATGCATCTTGTGCTCAGACAAGCGCTTGATTACACATTCTGTTTGTGATTCTTATGAAAAGGAGTGGTGTTCCCTGTGGATGTAATGAAGACAGAAGATATATGGGGATATTAAGTGATAATTAACATGTAGCAAATCTTGACACACCCTTCCTCCAATTACCTTATCCCTCTGTGGGACGCATGAAGGTATTCTGATTCTGATTCTCTCTTAATTTTTCTCCCTCTCTCTGCCTCAGATGTGAATGAATGCGAAAAAGACGATGCGTGCATCCGTGGCGAATGTATCAACACTGACGGCTCGTTCTTGTGCTTGTGTGAGGCTGGCTTTAAGTTTGACACCGACACGGCTGACTGCGAAGGTAAGACAGAATAGAACCCCTTGTGATGCTCTGTTGTTTGTGTCATAGTGATTGTTGAACCCCTAACTCTGTCCTGAGGTTTCTCTGCGCAAACCAATATGTCACCATTAGCTGTCTGATCGTCACGCTACATTTAAGCTCAAGCATAGCACACTTGGCCATGATTGATTATCTATAGGCAGTTGGGACTGGGCTCCAGGGAAAGTGTCCAAGCCTGGCTTAGAGGCTTTCCTCCAGGGTCCCAGGAACGAGGGGTGCCTGGATAACATGGCTGGAAGCCTGAAATCCCAATCCCATGAGGGAAGTATGAATGACCCGATTGTGAACGGGAGGTGTTTCTCCCTCTGGAACGTCTCCCTTTAGCTCCTTCACAAGTTCTTTGGTTGCTGTGATAATATTGTTCTTGGCCATTCCTGTTGCCTGCTGCGTTTACTGAGGACAGCTACACCACAGGCCTCCTGACTACCTCCTGCCGTACAGCCATTACACTGGAAGCAACGGAGCAGTGGAGGGAATATCTGTGTGTGTGTGTGTGTGTGTGTCAGTTTCTGATTGCACATGTGGTTGCATTTGTGCCTCTGTTTGTCAGTTACTAACCAACATCTGTCTTGCTCCCTTTTTCGCTGTAGACCAGAATGAGTGCAAGGAGTTTGGGAGCTCAGTGTGTGGTACCTGGCGCTGCGAAAACACCATCGGCTCCTACCGCTGCTTCATGGGCTGCCAGCCTGGCCTCCAGGGAGACGACACGTCAGACTGTGGTGAGTGGTAAATACTGGTAAAGACCAGCACACGCAATTATGTCAGGGAAAAAAGATAGATTTGAAGGCTAACTGTCTTAAAGCATTGAATAGTAAGCATTATGTAGCTATTAACTATTTTTGTGCCATTTAAATCTTGGGCTGTAGTTGAAATAAAGGCAAGCTTAGCCTCAACTCAACTCTGCATACTCTTCAGGACTGTCCCTCTGTGCAGAGATAATGATATCTGTTTGGCATGCAGACACAGAGAGGCTGAAGGGAATCAAAGAGCTATCAGGTACTCGAGGTCTTCCTGCACAAGAGGCCATAAAGGAGATGAGGAGAAGTAGCCCCTTGAAATTGGGACACTCTAGAAAGAGGAGTGCACTGTCATTAAAGGGGGTGTGAGAGGCCAGCAACTGATAATGGTCTCAATCCTCTGGACAACAGAGCTAATGGAGTGTCTCTGGCAGAGGCACACGGTGGAACCTGATCACCTCTGTTCTCCTTTTGAGAGGGGATGCATTTATCCGCCGTTACCTATTTTCCTCGCCTTAAGAGGATCCCGGTCACCTGGTTTGACCGGCTAGGCTTATACTTATGCTTCATCTGGGCCCACAGCTGGCCAACAACAACAGACACATCTCCACAACCACCGGAATACATGAAGCTGTCTGTGTTTACTGGCAGGATTAGACACCTAGAGATATAAATGTGGTATGTTGCACAACGATTTATGTTTATTTTGTAGCGCAGCATTACTCATCGGTGTTGCTCTCACAGCACCATAAAACAACAAGTCTTGTTTTTTAGAAAAAATATTCCAGACAAAAACAAAAGGACGAATATTTTCCTTATAACAAGTCACAATCCAAACAGTCACCGGAGATTGACAGGCGCGGAGGGGGGAAAGCAGACTGAGAGCATCTGAATGGAATGATGTGTTGGACTGCCGATGGAGGCTGTGGGTGTTTGCGGTTGATTGTGTGTGTATGTGTGTGCGTGTGTGGTTAGCTGTGTTTTTTTTTTGTTGCAACTCTGCTTGTGTTAGAGAGGGAGAACCAGAGTCTAACCGTCATATAGATGCACTCGGAGTGCGGTGCGGCTTCACAGACTCTCATGAGCCTTTCGTTTTTATTGGACTATCAACAGATGGAAATCTAGGGAGAATATGATGATCGGTGACGGATCAGACCGCTCCGTCACCCTGGTCCCCGGCTATGTGTGGCTGCCTCCTCGCTGCACTTTATGGTGTTGCCTGTCTGGCATCAGCTGAACAGTGTCGGGGTCTGGAGTGTGATAAGGGCAGATTGAAAGCAGCTGCTGACCTCCACTCCTTCAGTGTAATATTCAAAACACTGCCAGGCCGCTCATATAGGCATAAATCAGTGCCACGTTATGCGCTACAGGTCACACATTTCTTACCTGACATGTCCTGTAGAGCATGATGTTATCTTTAGGTGGGATATGTTATCACATTGGAGCCACAGACTCCATTCAGACCAGTTTAATGGTGGGAAAGCAAATTATAATGAGAAACTGGAGGAACCCAAGCGAGCCCTCATTTCAGGAATGGTTTATACGGTTGGCAAAAGTGGCATCAAAGGAAGAAAAACTCATATTTAAACTGTAAGGACTGAGGAAGATTGATAAATATGTGGCTTAGTGAGGAGACTACCTGAAATACACTGTTAATATCCAACTATGTTAAAGTAAAAATACATAATACTTAGATAAACATCACACGGTATCATGTCTGATAAGATAAGATGTACTTTTTTAATCCCAATTTGGTAAAGGTTTTTGTTGCAGCAGCATAAACAAAACAAGGCATTGCACATAATAACAAATTCAAAGAGTAGAAATAAACAATTCTAAAATAGAAACATCTCAAAATAGAAATAGATAGATACCAGCATTAGAGAGTAAGACAAATATACATATAATGACTGTGTTGCTTGAAAATTAAATAATGGTGCATATTAATGTAGAAAAAAGCAGCTTTTACTTTTTCTAACTTTATTAAAATATACAAGTTGTTTGATTTGTTAGCCAAAATATGACGATGTTTATAAAAACATTCAATGAAATACTTGTAAAGAAACAAAGAAAAAGCTTCACAATGTCCCCTATGTTTCCACACATCTCACAGTTTACCTAATTCTGTATTTTGCCAAGTTATGACGGGACCATCTTTCCCTCGTTGCTATGTTGTGACTCAAGTGGTCCGTGTTTTCACTAGACCCCACAACAAACACTCGTACAGCTCAGCGTTGACTCACAGCCACAGTTTAAGCACCAAGCCCTCTCACCCTCAGAAGCCCAGCGCTGCACACAATAGTGGCTTGTTTCACCTCACGATTGCAATTTGTGGGAGATGCTTGCCGTCACCCCAATAAAATTCCAGGGAGGGAGCTCAATTACTCCAGGGCATTTTTGTCTGCTTGTAAAAATCATCAAATATTTAAGAAGAGGCCAGACACTGTAATTTGCCGTTTCTATGAGGGGCGTTGTTTTATTTTTACTCACCGGCCTTCGAAGGGGCAGCGGTTGTCTTTGGCTCTGCTCACGGTACTCATTTAGATTTAGAGGCCATAATACAAAAGGGGAAAACACTTTATTTTCCACAACTGTGCTGTGGGGGCTGCAGTTCTGCGATGATGCTGTACTCAGCACCATGAGAAAAAAGGCAGTATGTGTGTACTTGCAAGTCATTGTTTTTCATCTTTAAGTCACCATCATGCTCATAAATCCCCTCAAGCTAAGCCTTGTCTTTAATAAGGCTTGCCCGAGGGCGGAAATTGACTGTGGTCACGCTCTTGCCAACCTCCCACCCCTTTTAAACGTATAGAAAACCTAAAGACTTTACCATGTGTGTGTGTGTGGGATCAAGCACACATAGAAGTCCACACATTGTACGACAGTTTGACCTCCGCTGTAGTTAACCCGTGACAGGTTGTAGATGTAATGTCAGATAAAGCGTACAAAAATGCTCCCCTGAAAGCAAATACCTCACCTCATCCTCGCCCAGTCGCGTGTGAAATAACCTCTGCATATGGGTCCAATCAGACAAGGGGTTGCCCAGAGAATAAGTGTGTGCTGCGGAGGGTGAGCCAACAGTCACTGATTCTTATATTATTGTTTCCTGCCACCATGTGCTCCAGATTAACACATGGCACAGATTCCCACAGCATTAAACCTTCCTACCCCCCCCCCCCTTAAACCGCAGCATCACCGGATCCAGGAAGCAGGTCCTCCTGGGTCAGACCATAAGGAAAGGTGCCTATTGGGCCGGGGTCTCCCTCCCACCTCAACTGAACTCCTCACCCTCCTCAGTTCTCCCCTCTGGGCAATTTACAGCTCTGCAAGTGTCCTGACGTAACTGATTAGTGCATGGAAAGACTAAGAAAGGCGACCCCACGTCCTGCTTGTGTGACCGACTCTTGGCTGATCTGATTTCGTATTCTTCCTTTTTTCCAAAAAAACATTATTGCTGTGATAATTAATTTGACCCCTTTGCTTGGAAGATCTGAATGGCCAGTCCAGTTAAGCTGCCAGTCAAACTCAACTGAGTCAGAAACACAGAAAAACAAGAGCCATTAAAATAGTTTTGCTGTGGATGCTCTCATTCCTCCCCCGGATGATGCTTTGATTGCATCTCATCATCACAACATGTGGTTTGCACCAGATTTTGTTCCATGTTACAGATGAATGAAAATCCGTCTGCAGACACTGATTATTTTATATATTACGGGCGAGTTTTCATCGCCTTCCTCCCAGACCTCCCTGCTGGCAGCCGCTGTCATTCCATCATTCTCAACTGGACTTAAGCTCTTCACAATGCTCCTCAAACTCTGATATACAATACTTAATATCAGCGGATAACCTTAATTGAGCTCTGGGAAAATCCTTCTTGAAAATGTATTTCTCAATCACTTATTATCTTGTAGGAGCCAAAAAAACAACGTTGCCACTTCCACAGCAGTCTGGCATCTCTATCCTCAGCTGCAGAATGCTAATCCAATGGGTGGGCGATTTTCAGTATGTGTCCATCCATTCTCACTCGATCATCTTGCTGCCATTTGAGCCCACAAGTCTATTCTAGCAATCCTTTTCAGCATTTCTTGTTAGAGGTTTAACAAATGACAAAGGCAATTTTGTCTGTGCAGTTTTATTAGCCCGTGGGAGCCCCTGTCTCTGACCCCAGAGGCATGTTAGAGAAGCGGCCAAGTCAGGACAGAAACACTGGCGGAGGACTTGTCCCCCAGCAAGCCTGACAAAGTAGTTGTCTGTGTTGGAGAGGGAGAGAGGGCCCTGGCCAGGCACACTGCTCAAATGAAATGGCTTGTGGTTTTTCTGGCCTACTTTCTCGCTGTCTTTAGCTGATACAGCCTTTATACGCGCTCAGAGGATAAATGAAACTGGTTAGACAATATGTGAATGACTGTGCTTTGCACTCCATAAACCTGCCACTGGATTCAACTGTTTGTCCTTACTGACAGTCTTATCCAAAGTAAGCTTTACAAGTATGGGACTGTTATATTTAATGGTGATTTGAGTATTCAATGTGTTGGTGTTTTCAGCATTTTTTCTTGCATGTGTGATCACTCCTGTGGAGTTACTGTTAGTCATGGAAACTTTGAATAAAACGGTCATTAAGGGTGGTTATGAAACTTAAAGTCAACAAAAGTTGAAATCCTGCTTCTGATTAAAAATACACAGTGGTTTGTAGTGCTCTAGTAATGTTAGGTCAAAAATGTGTCTGTCATAATGTTACAAGTAATGACTTGCAGAACAATAAAAGGACAGACTACATTTAATTTTACTGGAAAGTATTTACTTTTTATTTCTTAATTGAAAAGAAACATATGCCGCTTTTAACATTTCTCTTTAAAGGTCAAAAGAGGCTATTACATACCGAAGAAAAAAACAAGGTCAAGTATAACAGACTCAACTTCCAGGTCTCTCTCACACTGATATACAGCATACAGTCTCTCCACTGACTTTACTGATACTTATACTTTCATATTACCTAGATCCACAGCTGATGTCAAACACATTAAAATGCATTCAAACATGTTCACTGAGAAAGGGAGTCAACTCCTTCAGAATGGGGTTAAAAAGCCTCTTTAAACCTGAACTCTGCCATCTCTGAGGCCACAAATTGAAAACTCCTTCGGCTCTTGCAGTACATGTTACGAGTTTGAAAACCCTTTTAATGGATTGTCTCTGTTTCTGGTTCTGTTATGATGGGAGTGATATTGTAAGGTAACAATGGTAGTGATGTTTAGTTTGGAACGACGGCGGCATATTTACCTAGGCGGTCTGAACGTCTATTGTGCAGAGTGACGTTGTAAATATTAATGCTGTGCTCGCCTCTCTGTGTGCTCTCGCCTCCAGATATTGATGAGTGTGTCAATGAAACCATGTGTGGGAACCACGGCTTCTGCGAGAACACGGATGGCTCCTTCCGCTGCCAGTGTGACCAAGGCTACAACAGCCCCCCCGGAGACATGAGCAAATGTGTCGGTCCGTAACCGTTCTACAATTAATATTTCTTGTTCATTATTGCTTAAAAGATATTCCTATAAAAACACCAAAACCAACAGTGAATTCATCATATTTATAAGTTTGTGACGTTAAACCCTGATGTATAATTTTCCTCTGTGGAGCTACACTTTTGTTCTCACTAGAGTGTGTATAAATATGCGTGTGAAAATAGAACCCAATAATTGCTATTTTTGAGAAATGTTTTCTAAAAACTGCCTTGCATAACGAATTTAAGAAACTATTTAGCCGTTTTGGAGATCAGAGTATATATTTATGACCCATTTTTAAAGATATAATCTTTTTAGCAACCAATAGGCTTGAGGTTGAGAGCTTCGTTACTAAGCACTCAACTACTTGAGTGCTACTACTTACTATCATTAGACTTATATTTGTATTATTGTGTGTGTTCTTGGTCACTTTTATAGAGCAAAACCTCATAATTTTAGTTTAAAGAGAGATTAACTGATTTCTTCCAAAATCTAATTACAACATAAACTCTAATCTCAACATTATACAATTTAGAACAACATTTAGAATCAATATAGAATTAATCACTGCAAATAAAGGTATGATCTATAATGCACAATTTCTTTCTATCAATTGGGTTTGAATTTATCTTCCAGTAACGAGATAATGAAAAATGGTTTGTCTGACCGCCCCATGACCTTGTTGAACGCATGCCTGTGCGTACGTGCCTGAAACCCTTTACTGACCTCACGCCCTCTCTCCTGTCTTTCTCAGACGTGAACGAGTGTGAGATGAGCTTGGCGCTGTGCGGGGAGGCCCTGTGTGAGAACTTCGATGGCAGCTTCCTGTGCATCTGCCCCAACGACAATGAGGAATTTGATCCCCTCACCAGCCAGTGCCGCTCCCTGGGTAATGGAGCAGGACTAGCACTCACAGTGACCCACGGGACTTAATTCTCCATCCCATCATTGGGAGACGAAGTTTTCCCTGATTTAATGAGCCGTCTCTCATTATCCAAACAAGGGTGACGAGGTGGACACGGCCCACTCCTCGTCTCTTGACCTGGCTGTTTCCATGTGTTTTATAGGCTGGGGTTATAGTTGGGTGGACTATGAAAAAATTCTATTAGCTTAATCCCTCGAATGAAATGAGGTCACTCCTCCTGTGGAGCCAAGTAGATACCCTGAGGGCTTTGTTAATGATAACCTATATCCTCACCAAGACAAACAGGGATAAGGTGCAGCTATGTGCAATTAGAGCTGAAGACACATTGCACCAAATCATCTCGAGTGCAGAGGTTACAGATACGCAACATATTGCAATTTACGAATGACAGTAAAGTGCTTTCCAGCCATGGAAACACCATCACCTCTCCAGCGTGATAGGCGTATGTGTACACGAATTGGGCGTATTTACATTATTAAGCGGCGCGCCCTCAGCGGGGATGTTATTTCTTCTGCCTGGGCACTAAACCCCAGCTATGCCTTTGTGTACCTTTTTGCCACATTCCGCTGTTTGCTTTTGACGTGTGTTAATCAATCATGTGAGAGTGAATGGTGTGTTGACTCACATGCCAGTGTTTCCATTTGGCTAAGCCTGCAGCTTAAGGGTGAAATGCCTGAACCCATGCCTCTAGACAAATGAGCCGGCTCAGCAGTGGCAGGCCAGGGTAATGCACTACTGCTGGAGGCATGTGGCCACTCAATGCTGATACTGAGGATTTCATGTTAATGTATGTCCTTGGAGATCCAATCTCAGTAGAGAGATTTGAGATTAGTTTGCCCTCCTGATGTGCCAAATCCCCACCATGTCGTGAAGAAATGCTTCCTTTGTTCCTCTACAGCTAACTCGACGCCTGCTCCTGGCGTCCCTCCATCAGCTTCCTCAGCCGACGAGAGGAAGGAGTGTTACTACAACTTGAACGACGCCAACTTCTGCGACAACGTCTTGTCTCGCAACAGCACCAAGCAGGAGTGCTGCTGCACAGTGGGGGCCGGCTGGGGGGACAACTGCGAGATCCACGCCTGTCCTCTCCAAGGAAGAGGTACAACAAGAGGCCCAGAAAAAAGTGAACGTAGTCAGTGGATGTTGTAATGTGTGTTTTTATTATCTGCTACCTCACTAATGAATCCAACTCCTATTTTCCAGATGATTTTAACCAGTTGTGCCCTCACGGCACTGGATTATTACCCCAGCCCTTGTCCTCTTCACAAAACCTGGGAGAACACCGTCCTTACATAGGTACGCGTAAATACTTACTCGTTTTAATGACATACCCAAGTTTTTATAGCTTCCCTTCTCACAACACTTTAAATTGGCACGCAAAGGTGCAATGTCAGCAGACCGTTTTAACCTACACCTGCATTACGTTTTAAATCCAGTTAGACAGACATAATGCCTCACCACATTTACGAGGCTGTCTCCACAGTAAGCCCATGTTTAATGTGATCGTGCCTTAATACCTGACTAACTGCTGCAACCACAGTGTGTCTTCACACCTTATTACAAGAGGAGGGAATGACGTTTACAGCAGTGCCAATGTGTTGCCTGTTGTTACTTTTCATCTCGTTTATGTAATACCAAGGTGTGATTCTGTCTCGTTCCTCAGATGCAAATGAGTGTGAGATGTTTGGATCGGACATTTGTAAGAACGGACAATGTTTAAATCTATTTTCCACCTATACCTGCTACTGTCGCTCCGGATTCTACTATGACAACATCCGGCTTGAGTGCGTGGGTAAGGAGATCATCTTTTTTGACATTTGAAAACCAAATCCATATACATGAAGCTGCAACAAATAAACTGGAATGTCATTGTACAGGTATTAATCAAATTAAACTGTTTTCAAGATTGTTGGTCACCCATGTCTAATGCCAGTGTTTTAAATAAACGTTAGTGCGTTTAACCCACATGCTGTATCCTCAACCAGTATGCATTACAGTAATCCATTATTTTAGAAACATCTGATGTAGTGGCATTTCACTTAAAGGTCCCATGTCATGGCCATTTCTACTGATCATAGTTCCATTGTTGAGGTATACTAGAATAGATTTATACTGTGCAATTTTCCAAAATCACATTGGTTTCTCATACAGCATCTCTGTATAGTATGTGTATTCACTCTCTGTCCTAAATGGCTTGTTGGAGCTCCTGCCCCCACCTCCCTATGAGCCCAGTGGCCGTCTGCGAGACAGTGAAACCCAGCCAAAACCAGCCCTAACACACACACACATGCAGCCTGGCTGGGAGTTTGTGTGTGTGCTCACTGCTCACACACCTACTCACAGCCTTGCCGCGTGTGTGTGAGGAAGACTTAAACTAACGGCTCCGCGGACGTAACATAACGGATTGGTCCATTTGGACCAATGGGTCTATTTGGGTATGGGCACGTCACTGCACCCAGGAAGAAAACAATGGAAAAAGATAAATCTCCAACGAGGCCTATATAGAGTGCCACAGTGACGCGTCCTAAAACCCGGAAGTAAGCTGCGCATGGGTTCCTTCGACAAAAAAGCAATGCAATTTCTCCATAGGATTTTGGAAAATAGCTCGAAATAAGTTCTGTGGTTGACACACATTTAAGAGACGGATCACGTTTTGTTCAGTCGGAAAATATCCACATGTCTACCCTGCTTTTATAATTTTCTAATAATCAATCTAATCGATAGATTTATGATCGATAGATTTATGATTCGAAAATTGAATTTTTGTCGAAGGAACCGGAAGGAACCCATGCGCAGCTTACTTCCGGGTTTTAGGACGCGTCACTGTGGCACTCCGGCACACGTCCCAACTATCGTCTCCGTATACAGTCACAGCTGTGTGTCTGTATTCAGCAGGATGTTTGCTCGAGGCTTAGAGTAAAGTTGTTATATATATATATATAGAACATGTCAAGCTACAGTATGTGCTGTATCAGAAACAATGCGCGGCGTGTTTTTGGAGTAATATGCTGTGTGTTTACATTAGCAAGCATGCTAACACTCAGAGCTAGCCATGGAGCTAACGCTGTAGGCTGCTGGAGAGAATGTGTGTAACGTAATGTCCTTGTGGTAAACCCTGCGAGAGAGAAAGGTATGAGCTCCATACTGTTTCAGAAATAATGCTTGGTCAGTGGTTAGGAGCATAACATGGCATTTAAAGGTAAGAATGGAGAAACCAGCTCGAGTGCGCTAGAATTTGAAAGTACGCAGCCGAAGAAAATCTGCCTCTTCCTTCAGACCAGACTTCCTTACAGAGCCCCTCCTCCAACACACACACGAACGCTCACATGACTAATGAGGGCACGAGATAAGTTTGTGCACGAGATGGAAGGCTGACAGGCAGGTAGGCCATCCAGTTATTTTAGCCAGGCCGGCTAAAATAATTGGTCGTGCTTTTTACAGCGCCACGGCTTCCGCAGATGAATTTTTTTTAATGTATTTATTGTCAAAACATTTAATGTATTCATTGCTATCAGGATGTTAAGAGCATTCCATGGAATATAACCAAAAGTCTCCCGGTAGCAGGGGAAAGCTGATTGACGCTACAAAGGGGCGTGGCTAGCAGCAGAATCAGCCTTTTTGAAACAGGGCTACAAAAGATGGGTATGAGCAGTATGAGGCATGGCTACAATGGGTGATCTGTTTGGTATTTTAAGCAAAAAACTTCACCGACATGTTTTGTATAGGTATGGCCCTACAATATATTTTTCCAATATAGCATAATGGGTCCACTTTAAGTAAGGTTTTGAATGAAGGACATAGAAGTGGAGTATTGTGCGCTGTTAGTACACTGAATATTTCTCCTACCACTTCTTCAGTTAGCCTGTCATGAGGACAAGGAAAGATTGCCTGGCTAAAATAGGAAAATAAAACTGTTAAAATCAAAACAAACTATGGCAGAATGAAAAAATAAATGTTCTTAATTTGTTCCATCAAGCGATTTATTTAAAATGTTGCGTGTTGCGTCTCAATCATTTATAACCACTTTTGCATGATAATGTATTCATATTGTAATTCCTTTGTGCCTTACTTTGTTAATTTTAGATTACGATGAGTGTGGATTTGGGACCGCCTGTGAGAACGGAGCGTGTGTGAACACGGCCGGCTCTTTCAACTGTTTCTGCAGCCCTCCGTTAGTCCTGGACAGCACGAGGCGGCGCTGCATCGGCCTCAACACCACAGAAGGTGTGAAAACAGTTCAAAATGCTTACTTGCTTTTATTGATCCGGTAGTACTTAAATCAAATCAAATCAAGTTTTATTTATATAGCACATTTAAAAGCGATTTTTGGTCGAGCCAAAGTGCTGTACATGTAATAAAAACACATTACTACAATCACAATAAAAGACAATAATTGACAACAGAAATATAAAAAACAAAAACACAGGGAATAGTCAGGTGTCATACTCCGCTCTGACTAGAAGGCCAGAGAGAAGAAGTGAGTCTTTAGTGTAGATTTAAAAACCTTAACAAAGAGAAGATCTACAACGTGGTGGAATGATTGGATGCCTTATGTTTTTTTTTTCACTACCACCGAATAAAATGTTTGTGGTAAAAGAGCCATATGTATTTTATCTCCCTCCCTATTCTATCTCCCAGAAACCATTGACTCTGACCACGATGTGCACATGGATATTTGCTGGCAGCGTCTGGAGGGGGACAACGTATGCGCAAAGCCCCTGCAGGACCGCAGAACTACATACACTGAATGCTGCTGCCTGTTTGGCATCGCTTGGAGTGAACAGTGTGCCTTCTGTCCCCAAAAAGACTCTGGTGAGAAGCAATTTGCACATAAGAAAGTTTAATAGTTTCCGTTTTTATATCAACACATCATTGTTATCATCCAAAATATAACCCTCCCTGGTGCTGCTCTGTTTAGACGACTACGCAGTGATGTGCAACCTGCCTCGGGAAGGAGGAAGGGACAGTCTGCGAGAGCGGCCAGGGTACGAGTATGGTATGGAGGGGCCGGAGGATCCTGCGGAGCCTTTTGTTCCTCCGTACTGGGACAGTTATGGCGGCCCCTCAGGACCCTATGACATTCCAGAGGGAGTTCCTCTCTTCAATGACAACGACTACGGCGTGCAACAGCCACCCTCCCGTGTGCCCATTGCAAGACCACGGGAGCAGCAGCCACGGCCTTTGGACCCCTACGCTGGTGGGTTTACACACCCTGAGGTTTTCATCCCCTGTGTGTAGCATTTAGTATAACATACACAGTAATATGCTGACTTTTCTAGTGCTATAAATAAATTATGAACTTCTGTTTGACAACCGTAACACACATTTGTCCCCTTAAGATGGGTAACCGCTGTCCAATGATGTCATTAAACTCATCAAGATGCAATAGAAAAATTACATGATTTTAGTACAATTTTGCATTCAAATGTTATTTTCTCTATACTATTGTTTTAACAATAGGCATAATCTGCTATACACAGGGGTGCACATAAGTGGTACGCAGGTACGCATGCGCGGCAACAATCTGAAATGCGTACCGTCACTTGTGTCACAAAGCGCATTTGCGTACCGATGTATATGTGAAGCTTTTCCATAAGGCGGTTAGATCACCGGACGAGTCGATCTCCGTGTGCAAAGACAGGGCTGCTGTTAACGTCGGCCTGTACAGCAGCACTGCGCTAAAACAGCTGATCACAACGTTCACACGCTCTGTGGTCACGAAGCTCTGCACTCTACTACTACCCCCCCCCGTTGACATTCGCGATACAGAGGGCTTCATCATACTCCACTAGCACCCCCACCCGCTGATATTCGCGATACAGAGGGCTTAATGGGAACTTTGAGGGGAGCCGGAAGTTGGAGTACCAAACACTGACTCCAGGTACTCATCTGAGTACCTCACTGAGAAAGTTGTGTGCACCCCTGGCTATACAAAGCTTTATGGTGATTTTCAACTCATTGTGTAGCCGTCTGCCACACCACTTTAGTGTTTTCGTCCACTCTCATCTCTGCATGTATAGCTATATTTAGTGAAAAAGCTCTGACACCCAACTGTGCATTACCTTCTACAGAACGCATCGCATTAGAAAGACAAGATTAGAGACCAGTTTAGGAACATAGCGGAACATTTAACTGCAGAACCAGATATTACCTTCAATACTTGGTAGAGAACTAAACGGGAGCTAATAGAAAGAGAATATTAAACCATTATTTGTCAGGTGGGCAGAAAACAACTCTAAATAAATGATATGGTTGCTAACTGCTCGATGTGTAAACAAGAGGTTCTATCTTAATAACAATATTTTTTATATGTGTTTCCTTCCATATTTCTGCGTCCAATCAGGGCGCTACGATGCCTTTGAGGGTCTCCGAGCGGAGGAGTGTGGAATCCTGAACGGCTGTGAAAATGGCCGCTGCGTTCGTGTGCGAGAAGGTTACACCTGCGACTGCTTTGACGGTTACGAACTTGACCTCAACAAGATGGCCTGTTTAGGTGAGTTATTTTCACGGCATCTTTGATATCTTTTCTCAACGGACCACCCACATGTAGATTTCAAAGGGCAAATGTTCAGGGACTTTGTAGAATCAATAGGGAATCACAATGTGGTGTTGAATCTCCAAATCAAACCGCAGAGAGGTTCAGGTT
Source organism: Notothenia coriiceps (assembly GCF_000735185.1). NCBI lineage: Eukaryota > Metazoa > Chordata > Actinopteri > Perciformes > Nototheniidae > Notothenia > Notothenia coriiceps. Next base: position 541,515 of record NW_011369097.1, on the reverse strand, counting down.
AAAGCCTTCTGGAGCCGGGTCTCGGATTAATTTCAGTGAGGTAACCCTTCTTGCTGTAGTTCATCAAATTCAAGGAGACCTTTGAATTTAACAACCTTGCATTAGGTTCTGTTTTATAGGGAACTAATGAAAGCAGTGTACTTCTCAAAACCATCGTATGTACCCTTTGGCCAGAAATTCCCTAGTCACACTCTGCCAAGAATAAGGAGTCCTTGAATCTCAGCCACTTGGTGTATTACAAGAGATACTATATCTTTTAAGTGTACTGTGTTTGTTTTGTGAGAAAGTGAGACCGTCTTGTTGTAATGAAGTGATTACAATATTCTGTCTGCGTACAAGTTTATCAGCTCCAAGGCCAGACGTTTTCCTGAGGAAAGTGATTGATTCCCAACCAGTGGAAACATGTGGGATCTGTGCAACTCGTGCCATGCCTCCTTTTATAAATATCACCATGAGCATTTCCCCCTAGCAGAACATGACATAAACAGAAGGAGGGTCATTTGAGATGGACTGCTGTGAAATGACAAATCAGACCTCCCGTGTTGAAAAAGGGAAAGAAAAATCTGCCGAAAGCCAAAAAGAAACATAATCCAGTGCATTGTTAATTTTACCATCATTCTTAACTGCTCTGCGCTCAAGTGCTCCAATCCAGCCGACACGCAACATGACGGCATGTTTGATTAAAGATATACAAGATGAGATATTATGCAACATATCATACTTCAAATGAGATTTTTTTATGATTGTAATTTAAACAACCTTGTTTATTGTTAACAAGATTGCATACCATTTCATCCATCTGACCAGGAGCTGAGGAACTGTACAGAGGGCGCAACCAACGATCATTTTTTATTAGCAATGAACTGACAATCATTTGTTCAACTGACAATTTGGTTATGATATCGCCTTGTTTAATCTGAACCACAGTTTAAAACGGCACAATATCAAATGAACTAATGTAAAATGAAGACCAGCAGCAAATCCTTGAATTTGAGAAGCTGAAACCAGATGTTTGACATTTGATTTAGACATTAATTTTTGGTGATTAATGGATCATCAAAAAAGTAGAAGATTCAACCAACCTATGCAGCTCACAGATTACAGGCACAGGCGCCATTTCTGCTGATGGGCCCGTAATTAACCGTCTGCAAAAACCATAACCTACATTGGAAAGTAATTATCACTACCACTAAAACAGTTTTTTCTTAAGTTAGAAAACGAAAGGTTGAAAGGAAGGAAGGAAGGAAGGAAGGAAGGAGGAGAGAAGGAAGAAAGGAGAGAAGGAAGGAAGAAAGTAGGAAAAGGAAGGAAGGAAATAGGATAGAAAGAAAGGAAGGAAGAAAGGAGAGAATGAAGTAAGGAATGAAGGATAGAAAGAAGGAAGAACAAAAAGACACATTTTTTATAAGAACAAAAGACAGACAGAACGGTTGACAGAACTGAATTCAAAAGTATGAATTACTTTGACATTCCAGCATCCCATTCCTCATATACCCATAAGGCCACTCAGCAGCAGATGTGGCGCAGGCAGCTGTTTCAGCTGTGAAATCTCTGTGCTGACCTCATGTCTCCTCTTCCTGCAGACATAAACGAGTGTGAGGACATCAGTGACAAGGTGCCCTTGTGTCAGAACGGGCTGTGCAGCAACACAGAGGGCTCGTACAAGTGCACCTGTCTGAGCGGCTTCTTGGCCTCCGCAGAGCCGCACAGATGCATCCCAGAGATCCCAGCGTCTGGGCTTCTGGAGACAGGAAACTGAGACAGACTGCTCCCTCAAAGATCACCTTACACCCCTCTGCCCTTTTCCCCAGGGCCCTGGCACTAAACCTGCAACAGTAACGCTTAGACGTCCAAACTCATTTCCCTACACACACAAACACACACACTCGCATTCAGCACAGAACACATTAATATCCCCCTCACACACATCCAACAGGAGCAGGAATTGTGCAGTGAATGTATAACATGGGATTTAGTATTCACCAGATATCCATTTGCCTTAAAGGGATTTTGTGGACTGATCTATTTTTATTCAGTAACCCCAGGCAGTTTGATATGCAGATATATTTTCCACATTATTTTCTCTGTCACTTTCTTTTGTTGTGTTATTTATTTCATTTACATGACGGGGCTCTGCAAACTAAGAAAGTGACCTTTTTCAGTGGGCATACATGGATTTCTCCTTTTGTATTTGTCTCACCTCAGAGACAGAGTGGGGAGATAATAAATGTGTTTATAAAAGAAGGAATGTTAGAGAGAATCAGCCACTCATAAATCAGCTTGAGCCTCACCATCAAACCTCACACCAGTTTTCTCACTCACTCATTGTAATTAGCATCGACCTTGGACTAAATGGACGCCAGGGTTGATAGACATCTGAAATTAAAGGAAAGAACCACCTTTCTCTTCTTCAAGATTAACCACGAGCTGAAGAATCTCTGGACCCAGAAGTGAGGAGTGAACACAGCCAAACTACACATTCAAAACGTCAGCCTTTAAGTGGACCTGGAAAGACTGTAGATGTATATGATGATCTATGTAATGTTTAAAAAAAAAAAAGGTGCAATAGGTATAACCTGCCTTCCTCTGTTTAACACCCTTTTTATGATCTTAATACCAGCAATGAAGTAGGAAAACATGGACTCGTTTGCTGATCCCATTTTATTTTTAACAGTATTAACTTGTTTTATACAGTATGTCTGTGAAAACCATATGTACCATGACCTATAGGCTACATTCTAGCCTTAAACCACAGGAAGGTAAGTTAGTTAAAATTATCCACAAATATCACAGCTTGAAGTGAAAGTTTTATGAACCAGGGTCACACATCAGACCATTCCCACGTGTGCATCTCGAATGCATGTAAAGACACAGGCTTTGTTGGAGAGGTTTGGTATATTTTGTACAGATCTAGTACTATGTATTATTTTTGTTACATATTCTCTTAATGCATTATAGCACAACCAATATTTTGTTTGACATAAAACGTAAAAATAAGAAAAATCTGGCATTATAGCTTTGTAGATTTATACATGTCTGTAAAAATGTTTTTTTGTTTTTTTTTATGTATGAGGAGAGTGGCTGACACTGTACCAGAGGAACTGTGTGTATACCCTGCCCTGTGGAGCAGACAATGAAATATATTTTTTTGGAAGTGGCAGCACTGTTCTAAAAGACATTTTGTCTCTTCAAGTTCATTACAAAGACAATGCTTTTGAAATGCAAGCACCAACTCCTGTGCGTCACAACTCACATTTATGGCTAAATATTAGTAATTGTGAACATTATTTCTTTTAGTCTCCGTTTGACCCTTATGTCATGAATGTATCATAGACAGTACCATGTGGTTTCTGAACTCCCAATTATACCTTTTTGTGTTTTATATTCAGGTTTAGAATATTTGTCTAATGGACTAAACTTCTTCCAGCAGTGCAGAAACATAAAAGTCGGATTCCAACATGGAGAAGGACTAAAGTTGATTATACTCTTAACATGCATTTGTAACCTATAAACCTAGAGTTGTACAAATGTCTCCACTTGATGTCCACTTTTCTGTGCTGTATTCATCAGCTAACCCGGATCGGAAGTCTAACATTTAGGTCAAAGTTGGAATATTTAAAGCCTTTCAAAACTGCAAATAACTTGCAATAAATGTCTTGTTTTAAAGCTGTGGTCATTGGAAATGTATGCTCATTCATTTTGTTTACCTCTTGACTGTAATCACTATCAGTCATCAAAATAAAAACTTTAAAAATATATAAATGTCTTTGAAAATTTACTTTGACAAATGGGAAAAAACACACCATGCTTTTGCCATGTGTTTGAAATGTATATTAACATTGTACATTTTTGCTGCCAGGGAAGTTTATTTCTACCAAAACAATAACAGTAAGTTAGTCAGTTGTAGTAACTTTTAACGTGGGAGGTAACAAGTCAGATGTGTGTGTTTGGCAGCGAAAATAGATGTATTCAGATCCTTTACTGGAGTAAAAGTAATACCACAAAGTAAAAAAACTATTTTACAAGTAAATATTCATGAATTGTTACTTCGTAACGTACTTTAAGTTATCGAAAGTATTTAATATGCAGAAAAAACGATACAAGATTTTTACATCAGTAAATACTATTATTATTGGATTATCAAATCATTGTTTTTGAATTAATTGGCATAAGCAACATTGTAATGGTACAGGTAGTTAAGGCATAACTAACTTTACCTAATTCATACACTTTTTGGCAGTTTAATTTATCATAATGTGACCCTTCATGTTATATCCGTATTTGTTTTGAGTGTAAAAAGATAATCTAAAATGCTGCTATAAACTGCCAAATAAATGAAGAGCAGAGAGCAATATTATCTTATAATTCCTCTGAAATGCAGTTAAATTGTAGCATTAAGAAGCACAACATTTAAATTGTATTTACAGACAACTTGAGCAAAAGCACTCATTTTAAATTATTTACCAGTGGTTTTAAGGTATTTGACTACAGATACAGTATGAACCCAGTCTAGATAAAGTTAGAACTTGGGACAGGGAATGCCAGGTGGATTACATTCTACACAACAGAAGAGAGAGAAACAAGTTAGTTTCATAAAGCATCTTTGTTAGTATTACAAATGATGTATTATACTATATCGCCCTCTTGTGGCCAAATAGCACTGCACACCACTACTTTTCCATCTCTACCATAATAATTCCCCCATTGGTTAAACGGGGACGAGAAGATATTCCAGATGGATTCTGGGTAAATGTGTTTACACCTCACCCACCAAGTCAACCTAAATTACGCAGTGGAATACATTTCCCAGAAACCACCTCGCTTAATACGTGTTTGAGTCGAACTGCAACCTCCCGTGCTATCGCTGTGTTGCTAATGTAAATCTTTTAACTGTTTGAGCCGATAGAGACCTTTAACAATTATCATATTTTTTTTGTGAGGAATGCCGACATTTAGCCAGTGGACACTTGGTTAGCAAGCTAGGATAAGTATGCTTTTATCGTTAAAATTGTATCAATAGCCTGGCTACACTGTAACAAAATAGTATGTGTGATAATTTGTTGACTAGGAAAGGTGAGACATTCTCTGTCAATATCGCCTTTTTTATTACGTTGCAATGTTGACGACTCACACCTGTTGCTCAAGTATTACATCTAGCTAAAAACTAGCTATGCTCAATTTAGATATTAGTCCCAGACAACACAGTTCATCCAGATATCAACTTTAGCTATTTAAATATATAGGTGGGAAGTGGACTCTCCCGGTCTGGAAGGGGATCTGGTCCATTTATTACAGGTTGCATTTCCTCATGGCAAAAGAAGAATGCATAACACAATGGAACAAAACAGGGGACACTTCAACACTACGAAACAGGAAAATATGTCTCACCTCAGAAAAGACTCTCCAAGCCCCATCCACCTCTTTGTCAAAAGACAAACACAGTCACACTGCTGGACATTTGTCAGAAGATGACACCCAGTCTTCAAATGGTGCTCAGTTTTCCACCAGAGGAAATCTCAGTAAGGATCCTCCAAGCAGGGTGCTGCTGATGTTGCTGGTGGGGCTGTCTTTCTCCACACGCCTCTACAAGATAACAGAGCCCCCTCATGTATGGTGAGTTAAAGTCATGCATGTAGCCTACAAAGATTAAGTTGGATCATAATTTGCAATGTTTAAAACACTGACTAATTTTGGTGTTTCAGCTGGGATGAGACACACTTTGGAAAGATGGGGAGCTACTACATCAACAGGACCTTCTTTTTTGACGTCCATCCTCCTCTTGGAAAGGTGGGATGAGATCTTATCCCTTTTGTATAGCGTCTTCTGGAAAACGTCTTTATTATGATTATTGATCTCCATTAATGTGTTGCAGATGCTGATTGGTCTTGCTGGGTACATGACCGGTTATGATGGCTCCTTTCCTTTCATAAAGCCTGGAGATAAATATGATCATCACAACTACTGGGGGATGAGAGGGGTATGTTTCTTTCAACACAAGCAGACCTGCTTTTGTCTCATCGATTAAGAAGGATCTTGAATGTATTCATATTATTTTGTCCCAACTTTAAAAGGACCAGCCATTAAAGGTAGGTAAGAATGGAGAAACCAGCTCGAGTGCGCTATAATTTGAAACTACACAGCCGAAACTTCCTTACAGAGCCCATCCTCCAACACACACGAACGTGCACATGACCAATGAGGGCACAAGATAAGTTTGTGCTGTGATGATTGGTCGTGCTTTTTACAGCGCCACGGCTTCCACATTTTCATTTTTTTAATGTATTTATTGTCAAAGCATTTAATGTATTCATTGGTATCGGGATGTTAAGAGCATTCCATGGAATATAACAAAAGTGTTTCTGAAGTGAATGACTTACCCCACCTTTAAGGCTGCTTATTTCTGTGTTCTCCCCCCTGCTTTACAGTTCTGTGCCGTGCTTGGCTCCTGTCTCCCAATCTTTGCCTACCTCATAGTGCTGGAGTTGTCTCAGTCTCAAACTGCTGCCCTCATCACTGCCACCTTGCTCATATTTGGTGAGTAATCTCCTTGTTTAAAAGGTTTGCACAAATTCAAAACATGTTAAAGTTGCAATTGACTGACCGTCAAGCTGTTTATAAACAGTTTCTTTTGACACATGAAGAGTATGTTGTGTACCTTACGAGCATTTATTTAAAATTCAAATTACGCTGTTCGAATAACGAGAATGAATTTGTGATTAATTTACTGCTTTCTACAGACACTGGCTCTATCACCATTTCCCAGTACATCCTGTTAGACCCTATACTCTTGTTCTTCATCATGGCAGCAGTGCTGAGCATGGTCAAGTTCAACCAGCAGAGATACAGGTAGGACACCACTCAGACTTTGTATTTAGCTTATTTTCAATCTAGTCTCATGCAATGCAGTGGTGAAACTATGTCAGTAGTCCATTAGTCAATTAGTTGGCACACAGTAAAATCAACGATGATTCCACTGTCTTTCAGGTACAAATGCAATGCTTGTGATAACTTTTTTAACTTATATCAAATCATTTAAATTCAAAACTGCTTACTTTTTTGGCATACAAATAGAAACGACCTGTTGTGGACTTGTGTTTTGTTATAAAATATGGACAATTGTCTTTATTGAGGAGAATGTCTTTACCAACTGGTTACAATAACTATCTTTTTGTCGCTGCTTTTTATTGAACTATTCATATCTTAGACTGCACTGTAACTTTTATCCATGTATTTTTTCTTTTAATGTTTATTTTATTAACTTTTCTTTTTAATGACTGATTTTAAATGCCATTTTCTTAATGTCTTTCATTTTTTGTAAAGCACTTTGAATTGCCTTGTGTTGAAAAGTGCTGTATAAATAAACTTGCCTTGCCTTACTAAAGCAACACGGAATCAAATCTGGTTTGAGTTTTAGTTTAGGTTTTCATGGCCAAGGAATTTGCTTTCATATTTTAATGTAAAACATTAAAATAGTAAGAAAACATTAAAATAGTGAATAAGAAAATCTCAGATTAGGAGAAAACTATAATACAAATACTTGACATATAGCCGAAATAACTGATGCAGATTTTAAGAAGTTGTCACTTGTGCAGGAATGTGCAAAATTGTCCAAGGAATATGCAAAGGTTCACAGTATGAAGTCTGCATACGTATATGAGATGCATTTTAAAACAATAGTAATGTGTCCTCATGTTTTTCCAGTTGTAAGCAGTACATTGATTTTGTTCCTGCTTGCTTGCTGTTGTTCTTAGGCCCTTTGCTGCCTCCTGGTGGCTGTGGTTGGTACTGACGGGTGTAAACCTTGCTGGGGCATTAGGGGTGAAGTTTGTGGGTCTGTTTGTCATTCTGTTGGTGGGACTGAACACAATCTGGGACCTCTGGAGAATTCTGGGAGACCTGAGCCTCTCACTGGTAAACAGCAGAATATTCTGAATGGCACTGTTACAGATATTGTTGATGAGCAGCACCTGAGGTTTGACTGTTTTTTGTTTATTTCCTGGCTCCAGGTTGAAATTGCAAAGCACTTCCTGGCTCGGGTTGTTGGTCTCATCCTGTTTCCACTTTTCCTCTACGTTACAATATTTGCAATCCACTTTGTTGTGTTGAACAAAAGGTGCGTCTGATCTCTTAAACTATAGATACAGATTGATATTACCCCTCACCTCACACTCAATAGTGCTCAGTATCTACGTTGTTGAGGTCATCATGATTTTGTTTTCTGTCACCAGTGGACCAGGAGATGGTTTCTTCAGTTCAGCCTTTCAGTCCCGACTGATCGGGAACAATCTACACAACGCATCCATGCCTGAGTGTGAGTCCTAAACACACCTTTGAATAAAAGCACATTATGTTGGAGCTGTGTTTACTAAAACACAAATCAAACAATGAAAAGGGGGTTAAAGAAATGTAGGCTTTCCCTTAGTAATGTTAACAGGCAGACTGATGTGTGTGCTTACATTTTGCTGTCTTCACAAAGTGACTATTCTTTATGCTCCGTTCCTTGTGTTGATGGCTCTTTGAAGCCTAAAATTATGATTAATTAAAATGTGTAAGTTTCTTTTCTTTTGTAACAATGTGGATGTTGTTCTCCTTATATAGACCTGGCATTTGGCTCCACCATCACAATTAAAAACCTCCGGATTGCTGGAGGATATCTGCACTCTCATTGGCACTTATACCCAGAGGGAGTGGGATCAAAGCAGCAGCAGGTCAGGCTACAGTGTGAAACATTATCAAATATAATTATAACTAGCTATTTCCTTTTATAGTTATTGTAAATAAACAGCTTTCCCTGCCATGTCCTTACAGGTGACAGCCTACCTCCATAAAGACTACAACAACTTGTGGCTCGTTCACAGACCGGATGAAAATGAATGTGAGCACATGGGGTTGATTTACTGATACCAATAGCATGTATTTAAGCCATAAGGAAGCAATGTATCAGCGTCTTATTGTTTGTCTCTATTAAGCTCAATCTGGGACACCTGACCTGGTTCGTCATGGAGACATCATTAGACTCGAGCACGTAGAGTACGTACAATGACTCCACAAAGCAGTACAATGAAACCTATTGTTAATTGTCCATCGATTTGAATCCAATGTCATTCTTATCCAAATAATGTGCGTGTATTTACAGAACAACCCGTAACCTTCACAGTCACCTCCATGAGGCCCCTCTGACCAAGAAACACTTCCAGGTTACAGGATATGGCATTGTGAGTACACCCATAACATTACTTCTTTTCACCTTACGGCTCTTTACATTTGAAGGGTGACATGTAAGAAGACCTCAGGGTGAAGTTTTCTTTTTTGATGCCAAACAGTTAATGGCCTTAGATTCAAGATTCAAGGCTTTGAATGTGCACAGTAGCCACAGTGTAGACATGGCAATGAAAAAAGTCACAGGTTCCTCCAATAATGCAACATGAATATATATAAGACATAAAACAAATACAATTATGAAAAGCACACAACGAAGTAAGCAAACACTGAAATAAAACGAAAAATAGGCAGAGTTGGAGAGGAGCCAAAGACACGGCAGCCATCATCACCGGCACCATCTTATCATCATCATTATTATAGCGCATTAAAAGCGTATTACATTCTAATTGCATGCCATTATATGCCGTATTTGTATGTCCTCAAGTCTAAAAACACATCATCACCTTTGGCCTCTTTTTAGAATGGCACGGGTGACAAAAACGACCTGTGGCAGGTGGAGGTGTGTGGAGGCCGTAAGGGGGACCTGGTGAAGGTGCTGCGTAGCAAAGTGCGCTTCCTGCACCGAGCTACCGGCTGTGTGCTTTACTCCTCTGGAAAGACTCTCCCAAAGTGGTAAAAAGAAAGTTTAGACTGCTCCTCCTTTTCTATTCAAGATGCGTCATGTGTATAGACAGTCAAGGACACCGTTTCCCTTCTGTTCAGGGGCTGGGAACAGGTGGAGGTGACCTGTAGTCCCTACTTAAAGGAGACTCCCAGCTCTCAGTGGAACATTGAAGATCATATCAACCCCAGCTGTAAGAAAAACATACAATTCTTGGTACTCCTATGATCTTTTCTACTCTTCATGATGTTAAACACTAATCAACGTAATCCTTTTCCCCCTCTTTCAGTGCCCAACATTAGTTTGTCTGTGCTGAAGCCCCATTTCCTGGAGATCTTACTGGAGTCCCACATTGTGATGATAAGAGTAAGAAACGGTGACAATCCGTCAGTGCGGTATGATTTTAATCAGAGACACTTTATTGACATAAAATGTGTCTTTTTTTCTAGGGTAACAGTGGCCTGAAACCCAAAGACAATGAGATGAACTCAAAACCCTGGCATTGGCCAGTCAACTATCAGGTGCGTTGAGTAATCTAGGGGTCAAATGTACATTTTTGGAAAACGTTAAAGCTTAATAAAATTAAAATACAAATGTTCTCGGTTCATTTCTGTAAAGGGTCTGAGGTTTTCTGGAGTGAATGACACAGAGTATCGTGTTTACCTGCTGGGGAACCCCGTAAGTCCATCTTAAACATGCCCCATTTTTTTCTGTTGTCACTCTTCCCTTAGAAAAACATGTTAATACACTCATGATTTTATACTTTTTTCTTTTAGGTGGTTTGGTGGATACATTTGGCTAGTTTGGGATTGTATCCTATCATGGCGGCAGTGGCAGCTATAGCCCTCAAAAGAGGTTTCTCATTGAGCCAAAAAAGAATAGGTATGATAATGGCCAGAAATACAGATACGTGGTAACTGAAGCATTTAAAAGCAAATATATGTGACAAATAATTGTTGTGTTCTCCACTTTGTGTTTCAGAGCATTCTCATGTTCTCATGAGAGAAGGAGGACTGCTGTTCCTCGCCTGGCTGCTGCACTATGCACCTTTCTATACGATGGGCCGTATCCTCTACTACCACCATTACTTCCCTGCAATGCTCTTCAGCAGCATGCTCACAGGTACCATTCATACTTTATTTTAGCTTCCTCCATTATATAGAACAAGAGGTCAGGGCCGCCCCTGGCTAACTTGGGGCCCCAAGCGATATTGTGAGATGAGGCCCCAACCGACAGGAGTGAAAACATTTTTTTGGAAACAAAGTAGGCCACTTTGCAAATATAATTCCTGTTTATTATTATTATCAACACAGTTACTTTTTTATACAGTGAGGTAAATGTGCATGTATGTTGTTCAGTATGCGTTTACAGGTGAATACGTCTGCGTTTCCTGCCAAATACTAGCCTCAAAAAGATTAAAATATACATTAATGCAAATAAACTACTTCTCACTATAATAATAATCATAATCAATTCACATAATAAATAGACCATATTATTATTATAATATAGTTGTAATATAGTCAAGACAAGAACATGCTATGATCATGCTCAAAAAACCTGAGTATTTCTAAACTCTGTATTCAAATTATGTTCCCTTCTGTCAGCAATGTATCAACAACTACAGATAATTTCATCAGTTAATTATCTGGTTGTGGTGACAATATGATGGACTGTTAGGAGTTAACGGGGGGGGCTGAGCATCACCCTACTGAAATGTGGCAAATTGACATAAAAATTGAATACAAAGGAAAAATGCTCCATGTTTTTTAGGCTGTAAAACTTTAAACTGTTTATGTAAGCCAAGTAGACAGTACAGTTTATCACTCTTCCTCCTGTACATTGCAGATAAGAAAGGCCATTTAACAGACTGAATGAACGTAAATAAAGAATGCTGACAATTAACTGCATCTCCATTAGCCTATATGCTATGGCAGAGAACTGCCTTCTTCATGTCTGTGAATTGCAGCTGATGTTTAATTATGGCAATTTTGGATTACAGTATACAACATTCGCAAGTGCACATTGACTTCATACAATAATCCACCTTCGGAGGTGATGCTCTAGTTTCTTCAGTTTTGTTTTTTTCCCTCTTGCTTGCGCCGGACTGAACTTTTCTTTCACACATCTCTATCACCTGCACTGAGTGGGCCGTATCAAAGCCGTGATTGGGTC
>NW_011369097.1:520017-529472 GCF_000735185.1 Notothenia coriiceps | reverse complement strand
TTGAACTTTCAGTGACTTCCTGTGCGTCGCCTGCAGAGGGCAGGGACGTCCTGCTAGCTAGCTTTATGGAGCTGCTTAGAAACCAGGACAGCCAATTTCTTGAAATAACCAGTTAAAATGAAAAGGAGATTGGAAGCGGACTGCATACCTGCCTGAAGGAACCATTAAAATGTATAAGAACGCGAACATTTTTCAGGGAGGCTCTGCTGAGGATTACTTGCAGCTGGGGAATTCCACATACCACTCCATCAATCATCCCCGCTCATACCAAGCTGGTACAGAGGGAGAAGGAGAGGCGAAATAGTTTCATTCATTCTGGTGATAACGTGACTCTGGCGTTCACATGTTTTCTGCTTTGAGTGAGGAATGGGCTCATCAGCCAGCTACGTCTGGACGACATGATTACTATGCTGGCATCAGGCTATCCAACCTCAGGAGCCAGGTAGCTTCGACAGTTGAATCAAATGAGACATTGACAGACACAGCTGCCTTTTGCAGCATGCAATGTTGTTTATTCTGTTGGTGGACACAGGGCAAGGACACTAGCCACTGATTGTTTACTGCTGAAGACCGGCCCTAATTTTGCTTGGATACATTTAGAACACACGATGCAACAGAACAGCACGCCACACACAGATAATAGGTGTAACGTTCTCCGTTTCGTTCCGAAACCGTACGGCTCCGTTCATGCCAGTCACACAGCGAATACGCCTTTTTTTCATGGTGCGAAAAAGAGTCTGTCACTCTAGGCGCAGTACCACGACACGCTATATATCAGGGGGCGTACTGCCCGCCTAAAAGCTGTTCTTGCCAGCCGCCTGTAAACAACAAATGAAAGCAACAAGAAAGATAAAACACAACAAAACTAACAAGATACAAGAAGAAGACAGTTAGTATGGTGATTGCAGATAACACACAGGAGCTAGAAGTAACCACCTGCTTCAGCTGTTGCTGGGAAAATTTTTCGGGTTCCCTTGTGGACTACAACAACAATGGAGTGCGAGTGGTCTATCGGACGAGGACGGTGTGTTGGCGTTGTTAGATAGCGGTGCGGTATGCTTAACGCAAATGGCAACACACGCCTAACATGCTAAATCATATCAGAAGGCATCACCCAGATTTGCCAATCACCGGAGCCCGGCAAAAGACAACAGCAGTTCATTAGCTGATCCCCGCTGTTTTTAAGAAGCCAATAAGTTTGACATCAGCCATTAGGCTATGGATAATATGGCCATCTGAGTGTGTGTGCTGTTTGTGTTTTTTTTTTAACTGTGTAATACAGTTAATTATTCAAAATGTTAGAGTTCCTTATTTGTATACTGAAACTTGCACTACTTTTCAAAAATAAATAACTACAAACCTGGAATTATGCATTTGGTACTTTTTTTTGCTTTTTCTTGTTGTACCGAACATGTACCGAACCGTGACTCCCAAACCGAGGTACATACCGAACCCTGAATTATGTGAACCGTTACACCCCTAACAGATAACCAGATAAAGATGTTTCAAACATGGCCTCTGCACATCTCTGCACGTGTTGCTAAGGGGGAGCCCATGAGACCAGGATTGATATTCTCCTTCCCTCTATGACATACACTCATCTGTAACAGTGGTCGGATCACTTCGTCTCACTGGAGCTGCGGGCATGCCTCTTCTCCACAATCAGTTGTATCCATTTGTTGGTATTGGGGGGGGGGGTTGCATTGTTGCATTCTAAGAAGAGACGGTCAACAGGAAACCAGCAGAAGAGAGAAGGGGTCCCTGCTTTCATTACAATAAAATACTGCAGCAACCACAATAAAGACAGCAAAGAGCTTCCCTTCATTATTAAGGACAAACCTTTGTACAACTTGGGTCATATTTTTATAGTAATGGCCATCCTTCCTATTAAATAATAACAACAAAATCCCCAAAACAGTAATGAGTCCTAACCCCTTAATGAGTCAGCATTTAAGCACTTCTGGTTAGCTCATCTTGAAGTCAATGTTTTTTTGATTAGATTCCCCACATAAGGTCTGTGTCTAATAAAAGCTGAAGAGATATTGTTACACAACATAAAATGCATCAGTAAATACCCCACTGGTGAATGTCTAAAGCTTTTACATGTCATAAATTCTGCGATTGCTAATTAGCGTTTAAATGAAGCTACTAAACGCCATTACGCCGAACATTAGCAACCTTTAGCTTAGCGCCGTTGGCGTGAAGTCATGTGTTCATGATGTAGTTAATTTATAGCTACGTATTTGACTTCTAGCGATAGCATTTTTGTTTCAACTATTATAATGTTAATATGTGGAGATAATCCTGCTACACAAAATGTCCAAGTATCATAAACGTGTGCTTGTGAAAGAGCTTATTTTAAATATACGTCATGCCTGCACTACTCTATAGCTGAACACAGTCACAGTCCCTCTATGTAGAATAGTAATGGTTTATAACTATAATGTATTTGCACACAGCAATAAGTGGTGACTGATGTACAGTATTGTTCACTAGTTTTGATTTTGGTATCACTTTTTATGACGTCCATGTTTATAAAGCTTGTTTTGTTCATTCATTGACATTTTTTGCTGAAGGGTCATAGTGTATAATAATTCCCATATTTGTAATACATTAAAATCAGGGTTTTCAGGCACATTATAATGCAACAGGGAATGCATAATAAAAAGATCCTCATCGCATTAAATGGGAATTATAACACAATATAAACAAATGTCAGTAATGTCAAGTATGAAACTTTTTACAACCGTGCACAGCTATATTGCCATTCATTAGGTTTGTTCAGCGGCTTCACCTTTTGGGGGCCCACAGGGGCAGTAAATGCATAATAAAACACTAAATCTGCAAACATAAACAATATAGTTTGTTATAAACCCTCCATTAAATGTTTAAATAGTTTTGCCTAGTGCTGGATGTGTTGTTTGGTTGAAGCTGTGGCTCTGCACGGCATTACTCTCATTTTCAGAATTCTTTCACAGTTTGCAGTAGACAAACATTTTATTTAATCTCTCTTTATTCACATATGTTTTAGTTTTGACCATTTAAGATGAATCGATCATGGGGAAACTCTTTGTATACAAAGAGTACCACAGAACTAAAACGTAGTTAATGAAGCAATATAGCAAATTAATAAACATAACTGCAAAACACGTGAAGGTTGTTCCCAAGGTTACCACAGAAACAATGGCCAAGCCTAAGAAAACAAGGCCCAAGCTATAATAAACTGAATGATCCTTTTATTATCACTTCTTATACACATAAACCCCACAATGACATTCATCTGCATAAGTATTAAGATGTAACATACTGTACATCACTGCCATGCATTGCATTTGGAGTATGGGACCTCGTCTGAGGAAAACAATTTCCATTGTAATATACCAGTTGCATTTGTGAATAGCTGTCAGCACTTTATGGACTCAGGTCCAGGTAGTTTGGTTCAGAGTTGTTAGCACAGTGAAACCCATCGCGCTTCTATCTCTGCTGCACACTGTGTCCTAGAAACTGTCAAACACAGCTCTGTTTTGAGAAACAAGTTTCTGGCATTGCTGCCAACCCCATATTGCAGAAGTAAACGGCGTGTCAAACCTTTTTGCTCATCTGTGACAGTGCAGAGCCTGCATTGTTCCTTTAATTATATAAAACATCTGACGAATCAGATTGGAAGCCAAGCACAGACTGTAACCTCTGCATATCATTATTCCACTAAAGATTGCGAAAGTGCTCTAGTTTTGGAAGATCCTGTGAGAAATACTGTACTCTATATGATCCAGGGCTCAGTGTCTCTGCCCCAACCAAAATATAGAATCCACAGGAAGATGTCATGATGGTTGCAAGGGTGTTTGTATCCAGAGTTCACCATAAAAAGCTGCCAATCATTGGAAAGGCCCAGATCCAAAACTCTTATCCCACTGCACACACTGCTGCTCCAGCTGCCCCAGCAGCCGGAACACCGAGTCTTCCTTGTTCTCCAGCTTCAGGTACCGCCTCCCGCCACTCAGGTCCAGCCGAGGCCAGCTCCGGCGAGTTTGCTTCTCTGCGGCATCCACAACTGCCCAAGGGATGTTCACGCAAACATCTGAGGAAGCCTCTCTACCTGAGACCACCTGCTGATTTATCTCCCCCTCCTCTCCACTCTCCAGACGCACAGGTGGAGCTGTGTACAGGTTAGTCCTGTAGCTGATACTTTGGCAGCGCCTCGGCTGTGCGGCGTGGTGTTCCATCTCGTCCAGGGTGGACATGGAGCTGGCCGACTGCAAGAAGTTGTTGACGAGCGGGCGAGTGAAGCTGGCACCGTCATCAGCTCCGAACTGCGTGTTCAAATCAGTCTGACTGGAGTTACAGGAGTTAGAGGAGGAGGAGTGGAGGGAAGACGGAGACTCTGACTCCTGGTGGTGGAGGGCTTCTGTCTGGAGCACGGCCTGCTGCTGGTAGATGCCCTCTGCCTGGTCCTCCTGCTCTGCGGGGGGTCTTGTGCGCAGCAGGGGCTCGGCGCTGGTGATCTGCTGCACACAGAGGATGTTGAGGTGGGCGGCGGGTAAACTGCTCAGCCACTCGTAGTGTCTGGACATGTTGGCTACAGCAATGTCTTTGAGGTCCGCCGAGGGGACAACCGCGGACACGGAGCAGATCACGCTGTGCATCTGAGCCAGCAACATCTGCGTCTCCCTGTCCCGGTTCTCGTACAGGACAGTGTTGGCACATATGAGGATGAAGAGGCCCACTCCCATGATGACGGGCCCCAGCAGCTTCATCCGTTCACTGTGGATGAAGCTGGCTGTGGAGAGGAGGCTCTTTGCTCCCATACTCCAGCCGGAACTCTGCGACTCAGAGATACCGTCCCCCTCAGCGGCTCCCAGGAGCGGCGCCCTGGATATCCGGTAGGGCCAGTACCCCGCCACAGCCAGGGCCGTGCCAACAACCACCACAATGACCCCCAGCACCAGGAAGGCTCCGGGAATGGAGCGGATGCGAAGCTTGCCTCGGATCACCCCGTCCTTCTTCTTTTTGCTGCGTAGGGTGAAGCGGCGCTTGCGTGGGCAGGGAGAAGTTGGTAGGACACCTTGGGCCTTCTGGGACTTCATGATCGGGTCAGTCCAGAGATTCTGCTGCACCCCGGTCAGATGCCTAGGGAGAGAGGACATGTCATTGGTTAATGCAGGTCTGACATCTAAAGATACACAATCAGTTGTTAAATGGCTAATGGATAAAATAAATGTGATATGTAGAATTATTACCTGACTACACCAGAATCAGAATCAGTTTTATTTCCAAGTATGTTTACACATACGAGGAATTTGCTTTGATGTAAATGGCAGAAGGGGGAGAAGTACTCAGATGTTATACTTAGGTAAAAATAATAATAAGTTGTAGGAATACTCTATTGCAAGTAAGTCCAAGTCCTGTATTCAACATTTTACAGAACCAAATATAAAAGTACTCATTATACAAAGTGGCTATTTTCCAAATAATATACATTATTACACTGTTTTATATTTAGTGATGCATTCATGTGTCTAAAGTTTTAATTTTGCAGCAGTAAGTTATGAGAATGAATAGTTATACTGCCAGGTTTCTCCATTCAAAATATTACATCATAATGAATTAGTTGATTTCATTTTTGTTTAAATAATATGAACCTGCAAAAGTCACTAGAAACCAATGTTGTCAAAAAAATGTCGAGTAGAAGTATAAAGTAGCATAAAAAGAAAATACTAAAGTACAAGTACCTCAAATATGTAATCAAGTACGGTGTACATGTTCTTAGTTATTTTTCACCTCTGGTAAATTGGGCAAACAAAGACACAGCAAGAAGAATATGTTTGTTTAAAGAAAGGAGCCAAACATTGTACGAATATAAAAGTTATTTTGAAAACAATTTTAAAGACTAAAAAGAACAAATGAAGACAATATATACACAAAATATAAATATGTAAGAGTACTGTAAAGTAAAGTTATTATGGGAAGATTGACGGTTCGATCCCTATCTCCGTTTGTGTGCATGAAGAAGTGTCCTTGGGCAAGTTAGTGGACCCCGAATAACTCCTGAACAGGTATCAGTGTGTAAGACTTATTGAGCTTTGGATCGAACTAAACGGGGATCGAACCGCTGCTCTTCATATTGGTTTGAAACCTGCCCTCCCTTTGCAGCAGCACAGATACGCAGATGAACTATGAGCAGTTTGTATTGCAGTAATGCCATCAGTGTATACATGTGTGTGTGAATTAGGCTTGGGCGGTATCATTTTTTTCATACCGTCATACCTTGTTGACATCATACCGTGGTATACGGTATATGACGGTATGACTTGGGTCCACTTGAGTGAGGTGGCGTTCGGCGGCAAATATTTGTTTCGAACGGTATATTATATGTTCGGTGTAAAATGCAGCCCGAGCCGGTAGACGCTCGCAAAGTGCCGCGACGTGCGCGCAAGTGCAAAACAAGGCCTGCATACATGACACATTGTGCAAATGGCACATTTTGAGATCGGATACAGGACGCGTTTGTAGATGTCCGACGTTGTTTCCATTCTGAGCTAAGTTAACAATATATCATCATACATAAACATTTTCCGGGAGTAAATACTTCACTTATTGAATAAAGTTTGCTATATTCACTAACTAGTTTGGCAATATTATTCCGTGCATGTGTTAAAAACCTTATTTCCATTTGATTCATTGGATTACTCGCGTGAATGTTTAGCACGTAAATTCTTTAGTTTTTAAAACCGTCCGACCTCCACTACAAAACCATCAACCAGTTGCATAGGATTAAAAAATGTCAACACTCACTCACCCCGTCTTAAACATTCCCAAAGAAGTGCCTCTGTCTCTCGTTGTGCTGGATGAAGTCACTGGCGACGAGTAAACCCAAAATAGTCCCAAACAGGCGCAGAGGCATTTTTCTTTTTTACTAGTTGTCCGAGTTCGGGGCCGGCAAATGCTGCCGCCATCTTGCTCAGCTCAGCTCTGTGCTGAGCTCTGAGAGCGGGAAAGACGGACTGCCCTCCCCTGCCCTCTGCTGGCGCGTGCTGTGCATTACAACCAATGTCGTCCCTGTCAAGACTCCGTGTCAGTGTAATAGAATGAAACGCATCTGTGATTTGGCGCACAGTCTGTGACGTCACGGTATTGAAAATCATACCGACGGGATTTCGAAATACCCTGGTATACCGTAATACCGTCATACCGCCCAAGCCTAATTTGCACTCCTTTTGTCTGTTATTCTTACTGAAAATGTTAAATTACACATTCACATCTGACTGAAGATTGGCACCACTTATTTGTGACGTTGCAAACTCTGCGGTACAAGGCACAAGTATTGTGAAGCTCATAAAGTGAGGCAAATGCATTTGATCAGCTGACTTTATAGACCTGACAATAATCCAACCCATTCTCACAAAAAAACATGTAATAACTACGTTGGTCCACAACGTGGGACGTAGTATTTCTACAAAAACGCTTCTGAAATGGTAAGATCCCTACGTTTTTTTTCACCATTCATTCCAATGGCTGGCACGTGTGAAAATAAATGTAAGATGTTGTTTAATTGGTGCTGCCTGTGTATTATGAGTTAGTTTCGACCTAATGTCTATTTCCTGGCACTATTAGGTCGTTAAAGAATTCATATTGTTATCTTTCTAAGTTCTGACAAAAAATTTTCTTCTGATTTTTCACAAACGTATTCTTCAGGACATTGGGTGGGTGTACATTGAAATGTAGACAAACAAGTTTCAAAGAAGAGGAATTCCACTACTGGGGTCTCCTCCTCCTGTCCTAGACCTGAGGATTTGTCGTCTTTGAAGTCGTGTCTAAGGCTTGTCGATTATTTATTGAAAAAGTATTAAATGTTTACGTATTTCATTTACTGAGATTATGTGACTATATGTACGGTATTTTGTACGTGATTATATCTAGGGTGTGTAGGTCACTTACCAAACTCAACATGAAAGAATCGGTTTCCAATGAGAATGAAAATGGGTTTCGTTGTAAATTGAAAAAAACCAAGTTTGAAAGTGTAAGGTTACATAATTCCCCGTTTAATAATAACTTGTATCACTCTGCGCCTGGGAACAGAGACCGTATAACGACATTTTTTTTGTACAATTTTCACTAAAGAAAGTCACTCTGTTTAGTTGGTTCGGTGTTCGAAGATGCTGTTCAACGTGAATTCAAAACTATTGGTCAATTTATAATAAAATTATTAAAGTAAATAAAGTAACAACTACTTAAATCTTGCAAAATAAGTATAAGACTAAAATAGAAAACACATGTGCCAACTAAATTTTTTGTGTAAGTTATTTTTTTAGTAATATTAAATATCGGGGACTTTTTGTCGTGTGGAGATAGAATTCCAATTGGATAGTACGTTTTACGTAAACATGCAGAAAATTATGTACTTATACACCAGGGCCACAAGGTTCCCTTAGTGGTTCACAGTCCTTTTGTGTTGGGAGAGATAAAGGAGTATTGGGTTTAGAGAATTTTTCCCCGCGTTGCTAGACTATGGGTCTTGAACTAGGTCTAAACTTGTATAGATAACTGCAAGTGTCTTCACCCCGCGATGCCCCCGAATAACCCCCATTGAGTGGTTAGTCCTCCTCTGCGTTCCCTGTAACGGCAGAGCCCTTTCGCGACCTCCTGCGACAGATCATGTAATACGGTCCGGATATCTACCATCGACAAGAGTGTCTTAGTAAGTCGGTTCTGTCACAATTTACCGCTTTACCCTTACCGAATTTTAGTACTAGACAAACCAATAAAAACCTTTTTATTTTTTCATATTTAATACCGAATATATCCATACCAGATGTGATATAATAAGTTTATATCGTACCTATCCAGGTGAATTTATTGTGTTGAACGAGACGTTATTATAAAAAACTATAAAGACACTCCTTTCCTGTACGGACTCTCTGTCCCTGACCGAAGCGGGGTAAAAGAAAAAGAGACTCCCAAGGTCCCTTGATGAAGTCCTTTAACACAGATTGTTGCAAAAGTACAGGTCCACCAACGATCCCTGCGACGAATAGCTATAATAAAGACAATACAACACATTGACAAATATTACCACCAATAGAAATAACTGATGGCGAAGGGGCAGTAAATATCACAACCACGTGTCGCGTTGCATAATCAAATTGGTTTAGGCGTAGATTTTACCACGGTATCTATGCAATATTAGGGGACCACGTAAGGTCCAGAGTGTACAGTTGTAGTGTGCAAGTATTCTTTTATGGCCTTTGTCCTGGCTTTTGTGAAATAAGGCTCACACGAACGAAAAGAGAAACCTCCAGTAGTGTATTGGCCGTAACCCATTATGTGCCAAGACGACGTAATTTTACAATGTATAGACGAACATTAAGACATAAATATCTCGGGAACTACTCTTCCTGAAGATCTGGTTTGTACTCCTTGACGGCCGGTTGTGACTTTTGCACTGGCACCTAGTATTT
>NW_011369097.1:515609-519972 GCF_000735185.1 Notothenia coriiceps | reverse complement strand
CAGGCTGTGTGCGGAGATCCGCAGAGCCGCGGCTGAGAAAAGATAAGGCTGAGTGAGTGAGTGTGTGTGTGTGTGTGTGCGTGTGTGTGTGGAGCTCCGCGGATTGGTCTTTCTTAATGTGGGATTCTTAATGTCTTTCATTTTTGTAAAGCACTTTGAATTGTCTTGTGCAGAAAGGTTATATAAATAAACTTGCCTTGCCTACGTCACTATACTCAGGAAGAAAAAAATGGAAAAAGAGAAATGTCCAACGAGGCGTTCTGGGGCAGCATAGACAGGTCTTTTCTGTGTTAGAGTTTTACTCGCTACAGGGTGTACATTGAAGGTTTGTGACTCTGCAGACCGTTCACATGCATACAAAGCTACATAACACACAAGGGGACGGGTAATAACCAGAAAAGGATGACATGGGTCCCTTAAACAAAGCAAATTGTCCAGTCCTACCTGATTGCTTCGGATGAGAAAGCTGTCAATAAAGTCCCTCGGTGAGCTTGGGTCCATTGTCTCTTTGTGCTCTTGGATCTGCATGGACACAAACCCTCTTATCTCCTCAATCCGGGCAAAAGCAGAGTTATGGCTGCCGGGAAGATGCTCCACGATGCGGGGAAAGACGTTGTACATCTGTATCAGGGAGGCAGACAGACTCAAGCTTTGTTTCACAGGGGTTCATAATGTATTCAGTGTGTTGCGCCTATCGTTGCAAAATGCTGTATATTATTGTTAAGCTGCATTCACATGAAACGCAATGTGAATTTCGTAAATAATTTCCACTTTGAGCGCAGCGCTTGGAGACAATTTCGAGCGATTGCGCTAAAGCGTCAGCAGAGGCACATACAGTATAATGTGAATGCATCTTTACAGTATTCTCTCTGAATATTTCCACCATTACCTGTCCCAACTTCTATTTAACTTAAAAAAATCATAGACATGATATTAAGTAGGATTCGGGCCTCCCCTTCATACCTGACCCCAGGGACTACTAACAAATCTCAAGGTGTTTGTTATTATATGCAGAAGAGACAGGAACTTCTCATCTTCATATTTGAAGCGTTGGCCAAACACCAGGCAGCAGATCACGTTGGACACGCTGAGACTCAACAAGAAGGAGGAGTCAAATGGCTTGGCTGGAAGGGAAGAGGGAAACACAGTTGGACTCATCTTACAATCGTTCTGGACAGAAGAAAAAAGGTTCTGTTGGCAGGTCACAACATCCATTGAGAATTCATCTTACAATACACAACCATACAACTGTTGTCCAACAAATGCTAAAAACGGATAACTTTGCTGGGGTTTGAACATGTTTAAGCTCACTTTGGATTTGTTAGAACCAGCGTTTTTGTTTAATTGAAATACTATACAAAAAAGGTGGTAGCCTATCTGTTAATGTCACAACACTGTAAGAAGTCAATAGTAGTAGTAGGCTAACTAATACAAAGTCAAACCGTATCAATTTATAATAACTAATGGTAAAATTATATTTTTACCATTAGTATTTCAAGGATGGCAGAAAAACATGCATTATGGAGGGGACTTTGACAGAGGATTAGTCACAAAGTACACAGTAAAAGTACTTCATTTTATTTCTAGTAGAAGTCAAACTAGAACCGAGTCCAACAGTGTCAGTTTCCTTAAGAACTTGTGGTAAAAAATATGTGTATCACTGTCATATATAGCAGGAATAATGAAGAGCAGCTGATTCCAAAAAACAAACTCGAGAGACGGCTGAGTTGACCGCAGTGCAGAATCGCTGTATAGTTTAAATCTCCTAACAATGTTGTCCATTTTAGACATAGGCCTATTATATTTACAGCCCTTAATAACATCAATTTTCTGGGCTCAATATGTGTCTTGGCCGTTTTCGTTGTGATCGCTAAATTGTAAATTCCGCTTGTTCATAATAATCACCGTTCCTTCAGCAGGATACTGTAGTG
Organism: Notothenia coriiceps; assembly: GCF_000735185.1. Lineage (NCBI taxonomy): Eukaryota > Metazoa > Chordata > Actinopteri > Perciformes > Nototheniidae > Notothenia > Notothenia coriiceps. The sequence goes on along the minus strand of NW_011369097.1, from coordinate 518,041 downwards.
ATTCAAAGTGTGATTTTAGCAAACGAGTGCTTTTGTTTTGAAATCACTGACGTGAGTTTCGCCCCGCCCCTCGCTCCAAAGACAGTAGAGCAAAAAGCAAAAACGCCTCTCAGACGCTCTTCCGTTTATTAACTTTATTTGTTTAATAAATAAAAACAAATTGACGGTAGATACACGGATTGAAGTCCAACTGCCGTTCAACCTTGCGTGGGTTTTTTGTTGAGGATATCAATATCCACCAAACTCTTGCTAGCTTAATGTAGGCTACTCATTACCTGTTAATGATCAACATATCATTTTTAAAATATTCAGTTTGTTGCTTGCCAATTGTTCAGATTTAAATAAAGCTTGAAATGCTTCATTTGCTTTCTTAGTAAATCAAGGCTTTAAATGAAGGTTCACTGTTTAAGCCGATTGTGTAAACATAGTCTGTTTACTTTGATTTTACTGCCATCAAAAAGAGATAAGGCTTAAAGAGTGCAGCTCAAGCAAGAGAGATGCATACATCCAAACAATGCTTCCACAGTCTCCCACAACAGCTGAAAACACACCTTTGAACGTTTTTACGCGATCCCTCAAATGTNCAGCAGGCTGGAAGCAAACCGTCGTGCACATGTTTCATCACAACTGAGATGAACCAGTTTATTATAAATGAGGCTTGAAAGAGAAGTCTCTCTTATGAAAGTTCTGTTTTCATAAGAGAGACTTCTCTTTCAAGCCTCATTTATAATAAACTGGTTCATCTCAGTTGTGATGAAACATGTGCACGACGGTTTGCTTCCAGCCTGCTGTTTGTGGCAAGTGATTTCCTTGTGAATCATTAACCAAGTTTGATGTGACGCACTGATATAGGCTATGCAAAGAAAAATAATAAAGACATATCTTTTGGAATTGGTCATCGAAACCGAAATTCATTTGTGCCAGACGTGAGTCATCCAAATAGCAATACAAAAAATGTACCAGCCACTTCGGTTACAAACTGAAGTCATTTTCCTAAGAACCCTGCCGCAATTAAATTAAGCAGACTAGTATTTTGTTTGTTGTACTTTATTCAATACCAATATTTCTTTTTAATATTTTTCTAAAATGTCAGTGCTATGATGGAGGCAACATTTCTGCACATGTTTTTTTGTGATTTAGGGTAAGTGTACTATATTGTATAATTTAAAGTAAAAATATCACCACTATCCAAATAGTGACAGATATGAAAATAATAAAGGAAACACTGAAGAATGAAAACCAACTGTTTACCGGAAACGCAGGATGACACTGTCCCTTTAAAGCATTCACCGCCTTCTCCAGCCCTTCCCCTGTAATGCCGTTGGCAGAAATGTCCAGCAGGCGAAGGCGAGGCATGGTGATTGTTGCGGCAACCAGCTCAGGAAGAAGGTTGTCATGGAGACGGTTGCCGGAAATGCGCAGCTCTGTGAGGGTGGCCTGCAGTTTGAGGGCGCGGAGCAGCGGGTTGAGGGAGGGAGGGGCAAGGCTGAGACCGCACACCGACACAGAGGAGCTCCCATCCTGCACCTCACAGAGCCGGGTCACACGCCTGTTCTCCTCTGCAGGGAGAAGGAGGGAGGCTCCAGTTTGGGTTTTCAAAATGTCTACAGTATATCTGTGTTTGTGTGCTTTAGTGTGTGTTGCTCACCCACTGCCAGGCTGTTGCAGGCCTTCTTGTAGCGCTCGGGGAGAGGAGGGAGATCCCAGGAGCAAACTTCAGCCAGAACCTAAAACAGAACACACCATGTTACTTATTGGCTCCTAGAAAAAATAAGAAAAAGGAAATCCTTTTGGCTTTTAGTTTTTTGAGTGTGTTATTGAATGTGGAATCATTTTGGCAAGGGTTTTAAAGGTCCCATGTCATGCTTTTCCGGTTATTAACAGTCTCCTTGTGTGTTATGTAGCTTTTTATGCATGTACACGGTCTGCAAAGTCACAAACCCTCAAAGTACACCCTGTAGCGAGTAAAACTCTAACACAGAAAAGACCTGTCTATGCTGCCCCAGAACGCCTCGTTGGAGATTTCTCTTTTTCCATTGTTTTCTTCTTATAGCGTAGTAAGTACAGTGACGTATTGGGNGTGTGTGCCTGTGTTTGAGAGAGAGAGAGAGTGTGTGTGTGTTTGTGTCTGTGTGTGTGTTTGTGTGTGTGTGTGTGTGTGTGTGTGTGTGTGTGTGTGTGTGTGTGTGTGTGTGCGCGCGCGCGCTCAGGCTGAGTTCCGCTGTGTCTCGTTGTCTTGTAGACCCCACGCAGCAACCAGGAAACGACACCAGTAACCCAGCTCACACTGTACGCTCTAGCAGCGAGCCCCGCAACGTCCCGCCAACAGGGCACCCAGACCCCACGCAGCATTCTCATCTGTTTGTCATTGCTGGTGTCATTTTCTGGTTGCTAACGCCATTGTAACACATAATCACTGATGTTCCGCTGTA
>NW_011369097.1:502764-515569 GCF_000735185.1 Notothenia coriiceps | reverse complement strand
TAGAAATATCCGCCTCAATTCAACCTGGAACCTCTCTCATACAATACAAAGTGTGTATGTGTGTGTGTGTGTGTGTGTGTGTGTGTGTGCGCGCACGTGCGTGCGTGCGTGAGATACGTTACGTCACTATACCCAATACGTCACTGTACTTACTACGCTATAAGAAGAAAACAATGGAAAAAGAGAAATCTCCAACGAGGCGTTCTGGGGCAGCATAGNACATTGGTTTCTCATACAGCATCTCTGTATAGTATGTGTATTCACTCTCTGGCAAGTGTGTGTGTGTGTGTGTGTGTGTGTGTGTGTGTGTGTGTGTGTGTGCGTGCGATACGTTACTATACCCAATACCACACACACACACACACACACACACACACACACACACACACACACTTGCCAGAGAGTGAATACACATACTATACAGAGATGCTGTATGAGAAACCAATGTGAGCTTGGAAAATTGCAGGATGTAAATCTATTCTAGTGGACCTAAACAATGGAAATATGATCAGTAGAAATGGCCATGACATGGGACCTTTAATAATACATTATGAATATTACATGTTATTTATATAGCGCTTTTCCTGGTGCTCAAAGCGCTATACAACCAAGTTAAGAGAAGTTGTGCTTTTAGATTTTTTTTAGACCCTTAAAAGACCAAAATCAGTCCGGAATGCAACCCCAATTAAAATAAAAATCTGTGATACCAAGGACATTCCAGCATAACATAATGCAATATGTCAAATCAGACTTTCAATATAGAACGCTGGTTTCAAAATGTTAGTTTTTAATGTCTTACACCAGATTGAGAAATGTTCTCATGTTTGCCCCATGCCATTTCCCCTTTTTCTACTAGGGTTATTATTGCTGTATTATTATTATTATTATTATTATTATTATGGGATGATTACAAATTTACATTATTCATCAATGACATATTCCAGACAGTAAAAAAAAAAGGTATTCTCTCTAGCATTTAGTATGCAGATTAAGTATATTATTTTCCATTAAAAAAAATATTTAAGATTGAATTGAGAAAATAAATATTTTACTCTGTGAACATTTTAATGCAAATATAAAATACTTTTTATGGCAGTTTTTTGACTGACATTTATGTCCTCTAAGGAGCTTCTTCTTTAAAGTGCTGAACCAAATACTGGTACAAATACAAAGTACTGCTTGGACTCACCTCCTCGTTGGTGTGCAGGACGGCCAGCAGCAGGTCCTGAGGGCAGAGCAGGGCGCCTTCCTTCTGCAGCGAGAGGCGAGGCAGGAGGCCACACTTCTGGTAGTAACGTTGAGCAGCCTGCTTACACAGCCAGGACACGGTGCACGAGTCCGCCTCACTGGGGAATGTGAAACGAGGATATGGAGGGATGTTCTTTAATGTTAAATCCCAAACGTTTAACCTAAGACGTCCTTACACTGCAGTCATTCATGTATATGAAAGTGACGTGTACACAAACCTTTGTGGAACTGGGATGAGGAAAACATCTTCCTGAACTCTGACCCTCATTCTGATTGGTGGAGGCATTGATGTAGGCATGGGGGCAGCTAAAGTGTGAGTTGGAGGCTGAAATAAATTGATAATAAAAAACATAAGCAAAACATATCGATGTCTTTGAAAAGGGGGAACCCCACCGAATTCTGAATTATATCAGGACTGAGAACAACACATTCTGAAAACACAGTGGGTCCAAGGTAGATCTGAAGGTATTAAAGCTGCCTCAGTGTCTTAAAATGGCACCACCTCCTTCATCATCTCCCATCACCAGCACATTCATTACTGTCTTAAAGGTGGGGTAAGTTTGAGAAACCGGCTCGAGTGCGCTAGAATTTGAAAATACACAACCGGAAAAAATCAGCCACTTCCTTACAGAGCCCCTCCTCCAACATACACGAATGCGCACATGACCAATGAGGGCACGAGATAAGTTTGTGCACAGATGGAAAGCTGACAGGCAGGTACTGTAGACCATCCAGTTATTTTAGCCGTGCCGGCTAAAATGATTAGTCGTGCTTTTTACAGTACTACAGCTTCCAATCTTTTTTAATGGATTTTTTGTCAAAGCACTTAAGATATTCATTGCTATTGGGATGTTAAGAGCATTCCGTGGAATACATCAAAATCTGTATCTCGAGCCGGTTTCTCAAACTTACCTACCCCACCTTTAACATAGATATTGCAATATGGTTTGTTGAGCTGGAGTTAATTATTGAAGCTTACTGGTTAACGTTCATCATATTAAACAAACAAACCCAAACCTTGTTGTTTTTATGAATATTATTACCAATACTTACTTAGTATTTTATTATCATTACACTGGAGAAACCGACTTATTGTGGCAGCAGAACGTGAACATGTAACGTAATGCTTGCATTTAACGGTGATAGTAGTATTCAATGCTTTAGGGATAAGGAAATGATTTGTTTGAATATTAGATATGACGTTGTGTGTGCTTCTGTGACAATTAAGCTTATTCATTGCATTACATTTGTTTAAATTTTTTGTCTTTTACCCTTACGTGTGTGTTACAAATGAATGTGAATATGGCATAGGACACATACTGTATTTAATTTGACTGTCTCATGAAAAAATATTCGAAAATAACAGTAAAATAAAAAGGACCCCAACTAGTAAGATACAGTAAGGGCTGTGATATCCAGCACTTTTTTTAAGGATAACAAAAAGATTATGACATGAAGTTTGCATGTAAAAAAGTCTGTGACCAACACATGTTACTTTACATATCTGTTTGTTTAAAGTTTCCAGGTGATGCAGACGGACCAGAGGATGCTGAACACGAGAGACAGACCGAGATTCCTGACATCAGTGAACTTCAGCATGGAGTGAAAGGTATAAAGACCCTTTCATACTGTACAAAGAATCGAGAAACGTTCTATGTATTTATTGGTTAAGATTGTCTCTGCCGGTGAGATCGACAAGGGGAGGAATAAGGGTCGTTTTTTTTTTGTCTCAGTAAAATCCAATAAAATTACAATATTAACTGAAAAAATACTCAGAGAAACAAGACTGCTCATTGTTACCGTAATATATTTCGGGTCGAAAATTGGGACAAAACTTTACGGTACTGCAGTCCAATTTAAACAAAATACTAGTTGTAATAATTCGTCTGTAAAAACATCGTAAGATGACACCTTATATGTATTTTGTTTTGACATTTATATGGTCCACACAGAACACGACACCGGTAGCACAAATGTTCAACTAGCCATCAGTAAGGCATCCAGGCATACAATAACGACGGTTTCCTAGGGGAAGTAGAAAGTAAGAGACGACCCTCTATAGGAGAGAGGTATTTCGAGTTCAGTTCGGAACCGAAATGGTGCAACGTCTGGTGATTACTGGTAGGGTTCCATTGCCCTCCACTCCTCAGTTAGTACTAAAGAATGACAGACAAAAGGTTCAGAGGTTCTCGTACTGTTTAGGCTCAGGACTGGTTTTCCGGCTACGAAATTCTTTTTTTCGGTGGTCCTTTATTTAGGTTATGTTATTAAGTTGGGACTAATGAAGTTTGTCTCGGACAATCAAATCGAGGACATCGTAACTGCCAACAGTACATTTACCGTCAAATTCACTCTTCCCACTGTAAAGTGTATTCTAACTACTATTTAATCTCTCCTTATATACAGAACAATAGTTACATTACCGTCTCTTGACACACACACACACACACACACACCTTAAGTTGCGACTCTTTACTTTACTTCAATTATTGCTATCTTTCCTCCGTCCTAATCTCCAACATATATATCTGAACCTCGTGACAAAAGTGGTACCAAAATTGGACATCAAGGAACAAACGAACAAACGAGACCATTTTAGATTNTTATTATAATATAGTTGTAATATAGTCAAGACAAAACATGCTTATGACATGCTCAAAAACTGATATTTCTTAAATCTGTATTCAAATGTAGTTCCCTCTGTCAGCAATGTATCAACAACTACAGACACATTTCTATCAGTATTTATCTGTGTTGTGGTTGACATGATGATGACTGTTAGGAGTTAAGGGGGGAGGCTGAGCATCACCATGAAATGTGCAAATTGACATAAAAATGAATAAAAGGGGAAAAAATGCTCCATGTTTTTTAGGCTGTAAACTTTAACTGTTATGTAAGCCAAGTAGACAGACAGTTTATCACTCTTCCTCCTGTACATTAGCAGATAAAAGGCATAACATACTTGAATGAACGGTAAATAAAGAATGCTGGAAATAACTGCATCTCCATTAGCCTATATGCAATGCAGAGACTGCCTTCTTCATGTCGTGAATTGCAGCTGATGTTTTAATATGGCAATTTGACTTACAGTATACAACATTCGCAAGTTGCACATTTGACTCATACAATAAACCACCTTCGAGTGATGTTCTAGTTTCTTCATGTTTTGTTTTTTTTCCCTCTTGCTTGCGCCGGACTGAAACTTTCTTTTCACCGACATCTCTTCACCTGCACTAGTGGCCGTATCAAAGCCGTGATTGGTCAGATGTCGATTCATTGCAACGGTGTCGGGTTATAGACGTGCTCCCCTTGTCACCTCTCACTCTCGCGGGGGGTGCGCGGAGAACTGAGCGGAGAACTGAGCGGAGAACTGAGCGGAGAACTGCTCACAGCAGCTGAGGCCCTCTGGGCGGGGCCCCCTGCGCAAGGCGGGGCCCCATGCAGCCTGCATGATTGGCCTGTAGGGAAGGGCGGTCCTGCAAGAGGTGTTTTTAGGGAGCGAGGAGGGAGAGATGTAAGGCAAAGATAGATCCACTTGGACTTTGGGACACTTTGGGAGTTTAAAGACTGACCACGCAAAACACATTTCTGGCCATACCTCTTGAATAAATACTCTTATTATAGCAATCTCACACAATGTCTTATGGGATAAATTAATGACGATAATTTTGGACGGACAAAGATTGTGAGTTTCTTTTTTTACACATACAGTATGATTGATCAATTGTGATCTAACGTCCATACATTTTCTCAGATATTATTGCAAAAAAAAACTACATTTCACTCCAGAACTTAGAATCATAAGGTTTATGACCGAGTTTTATCCGATGTGGGCCCACACTTTCAGACTTTCAGAGAGCCTTGATTAATGTTGTCATGATGTCACCGTCATGTTGGTCCGAGGGTTAAAAGCATTGTGTTTGTTTTTCACAGGAATTACATTTGACATTCTGTTGAAAAGCACTGACCTTCTAATTCGCCGGCCTTATTGTGATTGGCTGCAGAGACTCGGGCAGATGGTTCTTCTCTTCAGTATTCTTTACAGGTGAGATGAATATTGAGAAACTTCATAATCAGATGAGATTCAGTCTGTGATGTCAATGCATTTAACCAGGTTTCTTGTGATTAAATACTGAACAAAAATATAAACAAAACATCTTTTGTGTTTTAAAATCAAGAGATAGATGGGAAGATCTATACCACTCTCATATTTTTCTTTTAAGGCTAAAGCTACAGCCAGCAAGTGTTTAGCTTAGCACAAAGATTAGAAGCTAGGAAAACAGCAAGCTAGGTTTAGATTACCTCATAACCTTTTTTTAATTTGTTACGATCGCTTGTTTGACTTTGTATAAATCCCTTTAATCAATCTCTTTGCTTCAGTTTCTACCTGTTTCATCCGCTCTCCTACGGCATGAAGGGTCCTCTGGCACACGAGCCAGGCAGCGCCATGGCCGGCCTGAAGTGGATGGACTCCTGGGAGTTCTAGTCAGCTTTGCACGAAGAAGACAGATTTTATTTTAATGTAGAACTGGTCTGACTATGAGGGACTTATGGTCTAATTTTACATAATGTACTGACTGCACACACTACCATAGAATCTCTACCAACTCATGTATTATTGAGTGTCCGAACATTTCTTATTGTTGAGTATTAAAGCATGTCATGTGTAAAGAGTGCTTTATGAGAATGATCTGAATCAGTGCAATATAAATGCCAGAGTGTTGTGAAGTATTTAGGAATACAGATCTAGACAATAATGTTCACCAAGCTGCCTTAACTAACTCCACATCTCATATCTTGGACTTAAAGAAATACAATGTGCGTACTGTATGTCACAATAAGCTCAAGTGCCTGTAAGGAGCTAGTAAAATAACTCTAAAAATGTTTCAAATGCTGCATCTCAGTGTTGGTGACTTTTAACGAAACACTGTTTGGTACGTAGTTATAGGCTATCGGAGACTGTATTTTGTTTGTGTTTGTCTTGATCGTAGTGCCCAGTATTTTTGAATTGTATTTAGCGATCAGTGCTATCAAGTACTTGTTTCTGTTTTTACTTTGTAAAACTACTAGTGACTTTGTCACATTTCAGTATGATGAATAAACTGTGATATTCTTGTAATCTGTGGTTACTTTGGTTCATACACTATCGACAAAAAAGAAACTGCTCCAAATGTGTTTGTTTTTTCTCCAGACTAGATTATGATGACTTTTTGTTACTATTATACTTTTTGATTGTTATATTTTATTTAATCTCTCCCAAAAAATGGCTAAGATATTCAGGAATAATGAGTAACATTATCACAAGATATGTCACAAATAAATACATGAAATCATTGCTTATAACAATGTACAATTGCAATGGCTCTTTAAAATAACCCAAGACAGACTTAAAACAAAAATAAGACCAACTCTGATCTGAACTCTTTTATCAGTTTGTCTGTGATCATGTATATGCGATCATGAATACCATTACAAATTAGTCCTTGAAATGTAATAACTTCCAAGATATATACATTCCTGCTTACAGTCTAATTCTCAAAAACTATTTTACATTTATAAATATAGGGTGTTTCCCAAACGAAAGTAAAAGGTATGTAATTCAGTAGTTTTCAACCTGAAAATAGGGACCATTTGATTATATATTATAGATTGCTTGGAGCTTTACTTATTCATGTAGTCAAAGGGGGCGTTTATTCCTTGAAAGTTAATGTATCAACTGACCCCACCCATTCAAAAACATGTAATGTATTTAATGCATCTTGAATTCACTTTGATGCCTATGTATGTATGTACCATAGGTATGTACCTATGTATTCAGTCTTTATGCAGTAACGGCGCTCTTCCTGGTGGGAAGTTGGTTAAGAAAACCGCTAGACGTCAACTCTGGGGACGGCTGCTGTGATTGGCTGTCGTTAGTCACGTGTGTGTTTTGAAGATGGCGTCTCCAAATGGAGGTAAATTCTAATTCCTTACCCTGCTATCTTGTGTATAACATTTAAATTAGACATGTTTAAGGACATTATATCTTTAGCAACTCCTATGCCTACACACAAGGACATACCAAGGCGACAGAAAACATATATTAACGCTGTATTTGTAATGTTTGGAGATGTTTATTACGTTGCCAAAGCCTTCACTAGCCCCAGTGTTGTTGCTGACCAATGTAAAGGGAAGAGACGATAAGCGTGAACCATCGTTCACACTGACCAACAAAACTGCTTCCAGCTACACACATAGCTAATCTCAGAAGCTTGCTGCCCTGCTATTAACAGGCTAAATCTGCTTTGTTTATAATTTGTGTAACGCCCAAATGTTTTCATTCACAATAACGTGATCAGTCATGGGTTTCACTCCAATAGTCAGTCGATGTTCATGCTTTTGTCTTGTTAACAACACTAATGTTTAGGACTGATGTTGAATTTATAATTTATTAAAAACATTAAGGTATGACTGTATTTATTTCCATGTAGTTGTCTTCCATGTTGATGACTTTCGTACACATGTTTGTGTGCTACCCTAAAGTATGGCAATGTATTACATTTCGACATAACTTACATATAATCGAACTATGTATGTAAGCATTTTAATTATGTAGTATTTTAATCAATATATAGGCAATATATTTTCACATCTGATAAAACACACTAACATTGTGTGTTATGTTGATATACTTTTATTATTTACAACTCCTGACGTTTTCCTCATTAAAGGCACAACTTTTTCGTTTGAAAATGTAGTTTTAGTCAGATGTTAAGCACAATACTGTACACAATGTTATATAATGCCAGCTATATTGGTTCAACACAGTAATTGAGAATTACACATAAACAGTAACTTTATTATTGTCTTTACTTTTATTCTTTCTAAAACTCTTACATTACATTATTGCAGTACAATGAATGCATTTTCCACATAAAGAGTGTGAAACCAAAAAAAGAAGTATATTTTGTGTTCTGATAGGTGACGATTTTGAGGGCTCTTTGCTGAGTTTTGAGAAGTTGGACAGAGCGTCACCAGACCTGTGGCCGGAGCGCTGTAAGTCTACATCCCCTCTGTTCCTGTGATTACTGTCCATGAGATTGTGTCCTACGTTGCCATGATCTTAATTATCCTGTAATCTCTCACACAGTGCCTGGAGTTGCAGAATTTGCTGCATCTTGTAAAAACGTGAGTTAAATTCACTGTGGCTACTTTTGATTTACAAACTAGATAATTAAATAGGCTTGACATACTATGATATACTGTATAGGCCCCATCTATAAATCTTGTTCACTGAGACATTTCTTGTGTCTTACATCACAGCCTATCAATAATTCGCCCCCTAAATGGATGGCTGAACTAGAGAGTGAGGACATTGAAATGTTGAAAGGTAATGTACAACATTTTGTTTTTTTGTAACAATTTCAATTGTTTTTTGAACAGGGAGAAAGTAGACGAAAATAGTATAATCCTATCAAATGGGATCACATTTGCTGAAACTAGTTACACGTTGAGTTTTCATTATAGCTCCTGTTATCCTTCTGTAGAGCTGGGTAGTCTGACCACAGCCAACCTGATGGAGAAGGTCAAAGGACTTCAGAACCTTGCTTATCAGCTGGGCCTGGAGGAGTGTAAGTACCTGAACATCACACACCTGACGTTAAAAAGGTTCATATATAAATGTTTGGTTCCATTTTCACTTGAATACAATTTAAGTGAAAAGTATGCAAATGTACCATAAACAGATGCAAGTTGGTCCACGTCACCACTAGATGGTGCTCATAGCCTTTCTTGTAGCTAGTTGATTTCACAGCTTCCATATGTGCTTTCACTTTCAAGACCCAAACAAGCTGACTGCACATAGGCTCATATGTTTACTTTGAATCCAATAACATAATGGATCAAAATTGGAACCAGCCATTTTAAATCAGCTCTCCAGTTCTATGAAATAGCATAAATAGTTTGAATTGAGACCTTTTATAAAGGTGTATTTAGGTCAATCTTGTCAGAGGGGAAAAGGTAGGAAAACAGGGGCATGCCCACAACAAGTGCTAAAGCATTTGATTGATGTACAATCTAGTGTTTAATCCATTCTCCACTGGCTCCATTGTCATAATCCATGTGGATTAGAGAGCTAAGTGCTCTAAGAGACAAATGGGAATTTCCAGTGAAAAAGCAATGAAGAATTGTGATATAGCCTTCCCTCTTAATGGAAAGATATAAATACATGTTAATGTTTTTTTCCCCCTGGGTCATAGTCAAGGCACAATGATGTGATGTTGATAGTAAGGTTTTCAAATCTTGCACATTTGACTGCTTTGTAAAACTCCATTAAGACAGCTTGTACTTATGAATAAAGTTATGTAGAACATCATTTGGAAAGGCTTTGAAATTTGAGAGATGCATGAAGGGAAAAAGAACATCATCAAATGTGTAGGCAAGGGAGTTGACTCCTGAGTGATTGAACTGTGGTCTGCAATGGTATAATGCACACATATCCAAATGAACATACCACAGGAGGCCTAGATAAGAGTAAACACATGACATCAGGCTGTAGATTGTGTAGCATGTGTTGTATTTGCATAGACCATAAGTCACAAATTCATTTAGTTGTAAAAGTGTCTAATCTCCCCCACCAACCCACAGAAGCATGTAATCTGGCTGGTATGAAGACATTAGCTGTCACATGTGCAGGCCTGCAGGCTTTGCAATCATGTCATGTTCCCTGTGATGACGGGACACAATGATGGTTATTATGGGTGTCGGAGCAGCCCTGTAATGGGTGCCTGTTTAATGCTCTCTGGTTTAATTTTCTCCTTTTCCTGGCTGTCAGGGAAGGCCTTGTAAATCTCAGCTACTTTTTCATCATGTTTGTGCACTCTTCAGTACCCGTAAACGAGACTCCTCAGACTCAGATTGAGGGCAGGGGGATAGGATTTACTACCCCTCCCCCTTCAACATGTGGACCATTAAAAAGGAAGCTGGTTAATGGGCACAGAACAATCAAGCAGTGAAACTCCCCTACTGCAGTTAGAAAGAGGACCGGGACCAAACATTATTACAAGGACGCCATTTCCCCCCTGTGCCTCAAACATACCAAGACAGTGTTGGTTTTTGCCCTTTTTGCACATTTTGCACTCTACATACTGTTGTACACACATGTTTGTACATCAGTATTAACATGGAAGTGACGGGGGGTTGTAACACTCCCTTAATCCCCCCCTCCTCCACCAGCACCCCCAATGATGTCTGAGTGACGCTTGCCCGCTCTAGTCCCAGAGGGGTTTGACGCGTGCCTCTTCCTCAGGCCACAGCTGCTACTCCACCCCGTGATGAATGCTCCTGTCGTGGGCTGCTGAGCGCGGGCATCAAGCCCTGAGTCTCTGGGGAGAGCTGAGGACTCTGATAAGTGCTGTTATTTGAGGTAATTGAAAGCTGAGTGTTCCTTTGGGACGCGCTGGAGGGCCGTGCTGACGCGCACCACACTGCCGGAGATGGGGCTCTATCACACTTGTGGGCTCAGGGCTACCGACTACCATTTAACTCTTCTCTGTGTAGGGTGGGCTGTTGATTAGGAAATGTTTCCAGGGTAGCCTTCGCTCGTTAACACATTTAAACCAATAACAGAATATTAGAAAGATGTGACTACTGACGAGTGGACTACAGCACTTGTAGGACCGATTCACGTTTTTGAGTGATTACCTCATTTCTGATAATGGATTATATTTCAAGTGTGGGGCTTTTTAGGAGATGCCTCCACATAGGCTAGTATATGGGCCAGCTCCCAAGTTTTCCCTTGGCAGAAATTGTAGAAATAAATGTGCATTAAAATGTTAGGGGTTGGATAAAGCGGATAATGTACCCTTTTAAAAATAAATGAAACACTTAAAAAAAAAAAAAAAATTCTAATTTAGGAAATATTGGATATTAACTATGGAATATTAAAAATCAAACGCATTAGAAAAAAACATAAACTATACAAGTACGTTTTAAACTTGTGATGTCATCAAGTATAAAGTCCCAAACAAAGAACGTGAGAAGAACACCTGATTTTGCGGAACCAAATTTTGTATATACCCAAATTAGCTTTCTTCTGGTGTATTGTTTTCTTTTCTGACCCAGGAAATGTATCCATATACTCGGAACACTTCCCTTGCTGACTATCTGTGAACACCACCTCATTTTGGCCAATTCATTGTCTAGGGAGCGGTACCAGGCTTGAAACTTTATGACATCACACATTTGAGTTGTACAATCCACTCTTGTTCTCTGATCTCGGAAAGAGTTAATTTGACTGATATTCTTGGCCCGCCTTAGGCCACAGGACTATCCTGAATGTTTTTTGTTTTTTTAAATGTCCATAGTTCCCACTAATATCTTTGAGGCCAGGAAAAGAAATAACAATATAACAGTGTTTAAAACTGTGATATCTCGGTTAAAACAGCGTCTCACATTGTGCTCTGTAGACCACCTGTTGTAGCTCTACAGAGCACCTCTCCTCTGATTATGACACATGGCGTGGACCCACCCTGACCCCTGTTGCGTCTCCCTGTGTGAAGGTGAGACTGAAGGTCGCCCTGCCCTGACAGCTCCTAATGGGAGCCGCCTCCTCCTCCTCACCCTCAGGATCAATCTCCGGCCTATTAGAATCAAGCCGCTGCTGAATATGATTGCATTCACTGGGCCCCACCGGTGCTAATGTGCCTCCATCAATCCATCAGGCGGCTGACCGCGGGGCGGGCCGTTATGAAGTGCCTGAGCTGACAGCAGCTGAATGAGGAACAGGGGATGCCTCCTCACCGCCTCTTGCCTTCCTCCTCTTCACCTCTACTACTCCTCTTTTTAACTCTCCTGTGTCTCTTTGGGGCTCATGGTTGCAATGAATGGCAGCATTGTGGCGTATCTATTTGAAGGGGACACAATCTGTGTGAGGAAAGGGAAATAAGCCTCAAGGATGGTTCCGTTTTTGAAGCTCGGGTTTTTATCATCGTAATGTGTAGTAACCTTGAGCCTGGTGGGGCGAGTTTTCTCAAATTGGCTCCCATAGTTATATCTTTTCAAATAATTGGGCGTGCTGACTGAGAAAAGAGCCGCTACTATAGTGATGTACCATGGTTGGAAAATCTACAGCGGCTCCACACACATTTTACAACTGGCTGACACGAGTAGCAGGTTGCAGCTGTATCTGATAAAGCCTGTCCATATCTCAGGCAGGATCAGTGTTAGAGCTGTGCGAAAGCAGAGGCAGACACACACACACACACACACACACACACACACACACACACACACACACCGCTCTTCAGTTCTGCCTGCCTGCCGCCTCCATGAGCAGATCGGAAATGACACCTCATTTCCATAAAGGCATTAGGAATTCATTGGATTTTCTTTCCCAGCTAATCATGGCGCGGGTGTAAAACCTTTTAGGCTTTTTAATGAATGATTTTTGACTGATTGCCTATTAATAAGGACACCTCTTGAACAGGCGTCGGCTGGGGCAGGGGTTGGGAGGTGCAGATGTGTTTGTTTTGGTGTGTGAGTGTGTGTGGGTGTGTGTCAGCCAGGCGAAAATGCATCG
>NW_011369097.1:472002-502725 GCF_000735185.1 Notothenia coriiceps | reverse complement strand
TTGATGAGCGTGTGTCTTTTACTCTTTATACGACTAAACATGTTTATGACTAAGGTATATCTTTAGCCCTTTATTGACTCAGCTCATAGGTAATCTAGGGGAAGTACAACGAGAGTTATATCCCTCGATAGCGGGCGGCTCTTGGGGACACTCATCCAGATGATCCTAGGCGGGGGGTTATCGTGAAGATGGGGGACGGATATACGGCACTCTCGACTAATCCTCGGAAGTAAACATTGTCGTTAAGTCTGACCTAAATCGGATATATTTCCGAGTTTAACCTTCTCGTAACAGACCCGCGCAAAAAAGGTGAGTTAAGACGTTCATCCATCTAGAGCGGAAGTGGGATCCGGGCTCCAGCCACTAGAACCTCGAATTTTTCCAACACTGGTGACGGTATCTCTTTGGGGACAGTGACTTTAACCTTAAGAAACCTGACATTGGTTATGGCCTTAACACTAAATTTCGACTGTCAATGAAATGTGTAATGGTGTAATTACTGCGAAAATAGGTTTCGCTGAATGTTATTCACGTTATTGGTATTTCTAAGATGTTGATTCCATGTTGTTGTCACTGACTGTATAATGAAGTTTGTTCGTGTGATAGTCACATTCAAGACGACATATCATTTTGACACTTCACGCAAAAAAAGAAAACTAATAAATTCAAGTAACATATATGAAATATGACAAAGGTTGTCTTATTGAATTCGAGGAGTCTGGCTAGTCGCTGAGGACTTGCACCGCCATTCGAGGCGAGACACCAGCAGGAGGCGACGGACGAAAAGGAATAGAACTGTGTCAAAGGTCGTCGGGGCTCGTTTTGCCTTCAGGGGCTTTGTTCCTTCGGTTAGGGCTAGGGGGTAGAGCGGCCTTTGAAGAGTCTTCCGCGGGCGCGGCAGAACAAATAAGTCGCTATACTCATGGTGTCACGTAGTCTCCGGAACCGCGATGGTTTTGAGAGCGAAGGGTTCCAGCAGCCGTTCGGGAGTCAAGAGGTCGTGCGGTCTCGACAAAGGAGGTCGTCGTTTAGTCGGACCAAGCACTTCTACTCATAGAGCGACTACTCACCGACCTCCTACTAGACCCCCTCGAGGCTCGCTTCTTTTCTCTCCTCCGAGGTCCGTTTCACCCGCTCTCCCCTCTCCTGGCGCAGAAAGAGTTGCAGATTCTTCAGTTTTCTCCGAGAAATAGACAATATACTAACACAACGATATATGAACCGCGGCAATATGAAAGACCAGACCAGTGAGATATTAATAAAATAAAACATACACACCCTATTGAGGATAGAAATAGGTACAAGAGCGTATGAGCGTATTAGAGAGAGAGAGAGAAAGAGCGAGAGAGAGAGAGAGAGAGAGAGTTACAACACGCGTTGTACGCGAAAAAAAGTTGTGCGTAGCAGGCACACAACGAGGAAACACGCATAACAACACAACACGCGTACGCATGGACGCGGTGGTCAATACCGTCCGGCGACATTATATCGGGTTGATAGTGTTTTTTTGCTGTAAACAGAGTCTCCGAAAGCTGTTTAGTCGTTTGTACTGTACTCATTTTTTGTTGTTTTTTTATAGAACTCGATATATCATTTTCTGTTCCTATGGTACCACTTTATGGTTACTTACCATGTTTTGGTTGCTGTGTTATGTCAATCCTTGTGTTATTAATTTTTAGAGGTCATTTTACTTCCCAGGTATTCCTACAACATTTTTTCCTCAAATTTTTGGTAGGATTCGACATACGACACTTTATTTTCCTCCTTTCAAAGTCCCAAGGAGAATATAACTATTAACTGTGAAGTGATAACGAAGACAGAGAACAGTCTAAGAAGTCCAAGGAAGCAAGGAGGGTCGTCCCCCAGAGAGACTTTTCCCTCGTGCCGAGAGTCTTCGGAGTCGTCCACTTTCTACTGGAGTCTCCGGCCTACCACGCAAACCGGCTGCTCTCCAGTTGTCAGTGTGGTTCGGGGTGTGCACTGTCTGCTACTCCTATACCCTGGACTCTGCGGTTGGTGGAGGTGTAGTATGTCGTACGTGGTACGTCCGCACTCTTGCGTTGTATAGCACATAGGACGGGAAACGTAAGACTTCCTCAATGTCTCCCCTTCGCTTCCATATCTTGACGTGTATTCTATCATCAAATTTAATGTTCAAGTCTTCTTCTTCCGCACTTCCAAGTCTCTCTAAAAAGTATGAATTTTTGATATGAAAATAAACACAAGAAGAAAAGCCTCTTCCGTCTTTTGGTCGGAACTCACGCGATCTTAACTTTTAGGTGTCGAACCTCTTCTTTAGAGGTTGAAAAGAATTGTCTCGGGGGGAGGTTGTGGGTAACTTGTGCGTGTACTGCGTTACTCCCGTGTATCCCCACCCGTCTATAACTTCTTTCTAATTCATAAGTGCTATAGAAAGTTCGTCATAGAGGTGCTATCCTGTCTAAAAAAGGTAGCAACCCGACATAATACCCAATAAGAAAGTTGGAATGGAATTCGTCATGTTGGTCCCGGATGTTCCATTGTTTTTGAATTTATTTTTCTCTCATGTCTGGTTTTTTGGTAAAGTGTCCGGACGACCGCATACAAAATTACAGACGTCACTTAGGCGACTTACTTGTTCAAGTTGTCCTTAAAACTATTACCCGAGTGAGCTCACCAAGTCCTCCCCATCCATCCCGGATGGTGGGATGGTTGTTGGTTTAGCACCATTGTCGTCACGTGAGAGACCGATTTATTCTTTATTTATAGTTCCATGTCACACAGAGTCATATTTTTACGTGAAACAAATCCTATCGTCCGCTCCGTCCATTGTAGTTATTGCTCAATGTTGTCCTCTCATTTCATAGATTCATTTTGGTCATTTGTAGTTCACTCCTCTTTATCCGCTACCGGGCTTTTGTTAATCTATTACATTTGAAATCCTGCCACTTCACGTTAGTTTTCTGAAATTGTATTGACTGTACCCGAAACAAGCTTTTATCTTTTCTTGATTGCATAACTTTAGGCCCTCACCTATCTTGCTCATTTTATATTCGTTGTCTTAGTTGGTTCCGGTTATTTGTTCACGTTATGCCCGACTTAGGCCTCCATCTGTCCGAGACCACAAAAATGATTGTTGGCAATGAGTCATACATCAATCAGAAACCTTTTCCCCTAATGTTAAACTGTAGTCCGCCATTTATCCAATGTAACAACAAGATCAACCAACGGTAGCTGTCCCCTGAAATGTGCATACTCCCCTTTTAAACTGTATTCTTGTTTTACTGCCATATAGTAGGCTATTTCATACCTGTTTTTTATTTATTCTCTTATTGTTTGTATAACTATAATGATCATATGAAGGTGTGCCGCGGAAATAATCTTTTGAATAATTTGTGACAAAACCGTTCTAAACACTCAGAGTCCTTTAGCTCACGTGAGCCCCTCAGTCTGACAGGAGAGGACTCTCCTCCAGCTTGTTGTGGAAACAGCTCCTTATGTCCGTTAGTGCAGCTAGCTAACCAGATGCTAACATCACGGTCCCCGCTAGCACCGGTCCCCCTCACTCCCTCACTCCCTCTCTCCCTCTCTCTCCCTCTCTATCACACTAAATGCGCTATTGCCACACACACACAGAGCCGAGCTTGAATGACACAAGCACACGTGTATTTCCATGCAACTCTCTGATTGGTCTGGTGTCTTGCCTCTGTTGCGTTCACTGAACACGGGAAATTACACTCCTGCCGTCGTCTCTTGTGTCATGATGAGGTTCACATAAAGCACGGTAAATGTATTATATTATTGAGGTGTATCAAATATACGTCAATCAAGTGGCACCTGCTAACGGGGTGGTGGATGATAGGTTTACATCTAAAAACGTATTTTTCAAACATTATTATTTTAATTTAATTTTTCTTTCTGTTACTTTTTTTTTTTAACGGTCCGCAATCTACCCGCACCACACTCGCGATCGACCGCGATCGACTGGTTGGCGACCACTGCTCTAGGGGCAAATTCAAGACTTTTTCAGACCGAACTAGCATCACATGGTATGACATTTAATACCTGTTTCACTGTATGAAGGGATGATGGAAACCAAAAGGTATTATATGGTCAAGAAGGATTTCTTATTACTTCACATTATGTTCAGTACATTATTGCTGTATACGTAGTACTTTAATAACGAGATAAAGACCCATATAAGCAGCATACAAATGTATGGAAATATTTACCTGCATTTAAAAGTTATTTCACATTTGGGATTTTATTGAAATCAATCCATTAATTTTGAGCTTCCTAGCTACTGCGGCTAGGATTAGCATCAGTGTTGGCCTCAAGATTAAAAGGCCTCCTGCAACTGTTGCAACTTTTAGTTAATAGGTGTATAAGTCTCCTGGCAGCTCACAATCAGAAACTAAAACAGGATTAATTATTTGAGTCTACAAATAAATGAGCATTACCCCATACAGAACAGCAGCCTCTGTTCCTCTGGCTCTGTGGTGCCGGGTTGAACCGTTGCTCTGCCACCGTTTGGGGCTGGCAGGTGCTGCCGTCACCTCAGAGTTCCTGTTTGTTCTGGGCCGGCTTTGGCTGGAAGGACCCCCCCCTCCAGAGGGACAGCCTCCTGCAGAGGAGGACAGCGGCTCTGAGTTCTCAGCATCAAACAGCTGGCTGTCCTGCAGGGCATCGAAAGGCTTGGCTGGGGCCGGAGCAGCAGCCACTGTGTGAGGCAGATAAGTGATGTGTGAAAGGATACTTAAAAGGCAAAGCGAGGATAAACTGTGGCGAGATGTAAAGGCCTCACCTCCGCCTGAAAGAGCCTTCCTCAGCAGTCTCTCTGTCGCCATGCACTCCTGCTTGGTGTCCTGGTCCAACTCCCTGCTGTACATCCTCTGCCAGTGACGCAGGGTGTCCATGGGGGAATCGCCCTGACAAAGGATAGAGAAACCATGATTATGATAATGAAGCGATACTTTATAGAGTGGCGAAGTCCCTCCCTTTCCGGGGAACCTCCATGGGACCTTATTTTGGAAAAATCATCTATTGAAGTCAATGGAGAGAGAAAGATTATCTTTTGATCCCGTTTGAATTGTGCAACGAATTACACATATGATGTTTGTCAATTTTAAAAGATAATTTTGCAAGTCAAAAAATCAAAATGTGTCCTAAAACTGTGAAGTAACACATTTTTTTGTGTGAAGCGCTCAATGAACTACAACTCTGGTCTTGCATACGTCACCAACACCAAGATGGCCGTCACGTTGGTACATTTCATCTCTTTCTTTCAGAATGAAGCGAAAAGTATTAAAAGAGGTGAAAATCACTACAAGTCTGGCCATGTTGAGAACTGTACATACACAAAAGGGGAGTTAGTCGGTTCCAATAGAGCCAGCATGCGGGACCGGCTTTACAAGGTTTCGGTGAGTAACACGAGTGTAATGTGTAACGTTAATGTACGCGACTCTGGGATTTGTAGTATTTCTAGTTGCGTATTTTTCATAGTCTTATATTTCAACAGTTTTAAGACAAACTGTGACTTTTTTGACATGGAAATTATTTTTTAAGATTGACAAACATCATGTGTAATTCGTGGCACAATTCAAACGGGATCGAAAGATAAGATTTCTCTCCCCATTGACTTCAATACATAATTTTTCAGAAATAAGGTCCCATGGGGCGGAAGTAGATGGGCGTGACTTCGCAACTCTATTGTGAGATCTAGCCTGACATTTTTCTTGCATCACAACAGCTCCTTTGCATCATCCACAAAGAACTGGTGACAAGGATCAAACAGCTTCTTATTTTTTACAAAGAATTTGTATTACTTGAACAGAAATGTTGTTTATGTGGGATACATATTTAGTTTTTATGGATATTATGAAACGTAATTTAAATCATGTCCATGAATGAAAAAAAAAAAGGAAACGTAATTTAAGTTTAAGGGACTTATATGGAAGATGGACAAAATGTATTAATTGTGTAAAAGAAACAGGAAACATGAATTGAAACATATTCATTTTATCCATGAGATAAGACCCAAATGTGTACACACACATTGCATTTAAAATCCAGATTTGTGTGAGTTTCATCAGCTCAGCAGCCGGTGTATTTAAAAGAGTTTCAGAAAGCGGACCTATTTAACATTCAGAAGCATATATTAAGGGTTCTTTGAAACTGTTCAATAACATTTTGATAGTACTAATACAAGTATGAAATTGCTTCCTGAAGATTATCACTGTCTATTACTGAACCAGATCTAGTAATGGATAAAAGGCTAAAATGCCACACACACACACACACACACACACACATAATCGTTACACACACACACCTTGGAGTTGCACTGGGTGACAGAAGCCCCTCGCTCCACCAACAGTCTTCCAACTCTTAGACTTCCACAAGCGAGCGCATCATGGAGAGGCGTCACCCCCTCACATAGGGGTCCGCCAGGATCATTCACGTTAGCGCCGTGCTCCAGAAGCAAGGCTACAATGTCTGCATGAGAGAAAGAAGACTAACGTTTATTTTTCCTGCTTTTACAAAAACAACTTTTAACCAAGGTCGAACACAGTTAAATAAGATCAGTTACCATAGTGACCGTGGTTGGAGGCCTCATGAAGGGGAGTCCAGCCACAATAGTCTCTGGGGTTCACCGGGTGACCCTGACATAACGAAAAACCAAACATTGTAAATTATTAAAAATCCAGGTTAACATCACTTCTTATAAATAATTAAAGCAGAGAAAGTGAGAATATGTGTTTTTTTGTCGTATATATTTAAAAATCTTAGTATCAAACAGATATTTTAATGTTAACAGGTGGATTTTATTTCTCAATCATTTTTCTTAACTGTTTTCTTTTTTGGCCACATGAAATTAATTAAAACCAGGGCTGCTCGGTTATGGCAAAAATCATAATCTCGATTATTTGGGTCAATAATTGATGTCAGGATTAAAACGATTATCCATTTATTTTGAAAACATCCATTTATTGAAAAAAAGATTGTTAACAGTATGTTTTTAACAGTTGATTACCCTGAACTTCAAGTTTAATTCAACTGAAAAACAAATATAAAAAATAAATAATAAATACAAATAAATAAATAATCATTTTTTTTCGATTATGTTGTTTTCATAATCGTTGCAAGCCAAAATCGTAATTGCGATTAAAATACCATTAATTGAGCAGCCCTACTTAAAACACATTTTATAAATGTTGTTTTCCCCACCTGTTCCATCAGATACTGGGCCTGCTTCAGGTTACCGTCTATACACGCTCTGTGCAGAGACGTCTCGCCCTTTTCGTTCCTCTTGTTCCACTAAAATAAATATGAAGCAAAGCAGAAAGTAAAACACTGAAGAC
Organism: Notothenia coriiceps; assembly: GCF_000735185.1. Classification (NCBI taxonomy): domain Eukaryota; kingdom Metazoa; phylum Chordata; class Actinopteri; order Perciformes; family Nototheniidae; genus Notothenia; species Notothenia coriiceps. The sequence goes on along the minus strand of NW_011369097.1, from coordinate 495,385 downwards.
CTGAAATAAAAAGATTAGATTAATGCTTTTGTGGAGTGACAAATGATACACAACTCACCCTTCCTGCCTTTCTCCTTCCTGACACCATCTTGTCATATCCCTCCAAATCATCGTCTAGATCGTAATATAAGACAAACATAAAATAACTTGGATTAAAATCCATTTGTCTAGAAATGTCAGGGACGCAGGATGCTAGTGTTACCTGATTCTGAGAGATTGACATCGCTGTCCTCTAGTGGCTCACTGTTGTCCATCTCCTCCTCTTCATCCTCCTCACCATCACTCCCATCTGGGCTCCAGCCCTCCGCAGCACAGAGCTCCTGCAGCCTGGCCTCAATGTCCTCAGCCTGAGAGGAGCCGCATCGCCTCTGGGACGCCAGCCAGAGCCTCAACACACGTTTCTACAGAGAGGAAAAATCATACACAGAATCTGCCTTTAGACTCTTCACAGTCAAAGTATTATTCTTAAGCAAAGTACATGGATTTGCAGCTATTTGAAGAAGTGGGTTATGTATGGTGGATAGATAGATGTGCTGTGTTGTTTAAAAATTGGGAAATGATTTTTGTTATAGCAGCAGCAGGTTATTAAGACGTTGCACATGAGTTAATACATTAAATAAAACAATTGAATATATAAATATTAATACAAAATAATGAATATATAATAATGAAATATGTATATCTATAGAGTATGTACAAAATACACAGTGTAACATAGAAAGAAATAAGTGAGAATACACTAGATTAAATGAGTACAGCTAAAGTATATTCCCGCTCACCTGCAGTCTGGCCTGAGCAGACTGGTCAGCGAGGCGTGAGGCTGAACTGTAGCTGCTGTCCGTTTCCTCCGACGCACAGCCGCTCTCCTCCTGAGCCGCAGCGATGTTCAGCCAAGTGCTACACTCCTGAGTCAGAAACAAACATGTGATTAAAATACACGCAAGATTCAATTACATACAGGATTTATATTTTCCATTATGTCAAATCGTTTGACAGTCTAAAGCAGGGGTCTCAAACTCAAGGCCCGGGGGCCAAATCCGGCCCGCGACTTCATTTTATGTGGCCCTGCAAGAGCTTGCAAATAATATAATATATTTATTATACGGTTACATGCCACTTTACAGAAGCAGGATGCCCATAAACTACATGTCCCACAATGCATCTCGTTTTGTGACATGCGCACTGAAGAGACTTGTAATGATTTGCCCTGGACTTCTGCTTTCAGACGTAGTTAATTACTAAGTTATTATCCTATCTGATAATAATCAAATTCAGAGGCAATAATATAATTTAATACATTATTTTATATATATATTATATATTTATATAGTTACAACCGGCCCTTTGAGTGCAACCTTTATGCGAATGTGGCCCGCGATGAAATTGAGTTTGACACCCCTGGACTCTAAAGTAATACTTTGCATCAATTATTAAGAAGGTCTTCTCCAACAACCTTGTAGGTGATTCAGCTGGTGATTGTGTATATACTTAAACCAAAAATAATACTATATAGTATACACAATATTTATGCATGACTTACCTGTTTCCATAGACCAAAATACAGGGGTTATACAGCTTTTTAAGGGTGATTTTTCCATATGTAGATAAAACGTCATTTTCCACCCCCTTGAAGCCTTTATCATCACATCTAAATTATTATTTAAAAGGCCCTTTTGAAAAAAAGAGTTGACATAATTACATCATACACACAGCAATCAATGTATATTGACACTACCTTTTTTTTAACCAGATGCTCTTATTAACTTTGATAGTCATTTTAGTAAGCGCTTAGCTAGCAAGGCTGAGAATCGTTATGACGACAGGATGTTTTTATTCTAAATATTCAATGAGTAAAATAAAGCAAAGCATATTTCCTAACCTGAAAGCAATATGGTTAAAATTAAGCATTTTCAAGCATGCAAGACTTTGTATTAACCCTGCAGATTATATCATAAGGACCATAGAATGGCCCTTTTAAAAAAAGAGGATAAAGTAAAGTGAGATATATGTAGTGTACAGTACCTCAGTGGGGCTGCCCTGCCGTAGAGCCAGCTCCCTCCTGTAGTGCTCCACCGCCCTGCTGTGCTGTCTCAAGTCAGTGCAGGTTGCAGCCAGAGACACGTGGATCACAGCCAGCTCCCTGCCAGGCTTTCCCAACGCCTCAGCACCCTTTAGCTGCACCACACAGACAACAACGATGACATCAATAATTGTGTCATGTGAAAAAAACTCAAACTGGAGAGGAGTTTAAAACGTGGCAAATATTGGGTGCTGAAGTGAACATTAAAACCTTCTTTACCTGAGCTTGATATGCATCCAGAGCTTTGCTGTAGCAGCCAATCTTGCAGTAAAGGTCCCCCAGCTGCTCTGCCAGCCCCACGGCCTGATGGGAGCTGAGTTTGTTGCCCTGATCCTCCCCCAACTCTTCCTCCAGTTTACAGCCCTGGTCCGCTAGAAATTGGGAACAAATTACACCATCAACTCAGAGATCATTTCAACTAAAGTTAAAAAAAATAAGCCACACTGGGCTGATTAAATAAATTAGCCCCATTACCATATTTAAACACTTTCTTCACCGCCAGCCTGTCCAGTGGCTGCTGAGAACCCAGAAGGAGAGCTTTCTTCAGAGATCGTCGAGCTGCTACAAAATCACCCAGAGACAGCTGCACCTGTGGATTAATGTCATGGAGAAGCACTCAATACAATATGCACAGCAACAAAAACAGGGGTGAGTTAGTAAATTACATTTTGCTTTTTTGCTATTCTCAAGAATAAGTCTGTACCTTGCCGATGCAGTTAAAGCACTCGCTCTCACTAAACTTGTCCTTGATCTTCCTGGCGCACTCTTTGGCCTGTTCAAGGCAGCGCACAGAATTAGAGTGTTGACCGTGACGGAAGTAAATGTTGCCCAGGTTGAAGTTGGCACGGTAGAGATCCTCCAGCAGCTGACTCTTCCTGTACAGGACGAAACGGGAGATAGCAACATGACCAACATTTTATGATAATATTTGATATACAGCGCACATTTGCCTACTCTGTGTTCTTACTCTGCAATGAAGACACTTCGTCGGATAAACTCGCTGCAACGTTTGGGCTCCCCTAGATGATCGCAGACCAGTCCAAGATTGAGGAAGAGACGTGCCTTCATCTCACTAATCTCTCGCTGTGGCACAGTCCCTGGAGGTAAGAAATAAGGAAAATGTAAGAACACACAAACAAAATAAAAACGATAATCATTAATAAAATGCTGCATGAATACAGTGAGGATACAAACGGTGCCTACCTTCTAGACGGTCGTCCACAATGGACAGGCTCTTCCTGAAAGCCTCCTCTGCCTGCTCCAAACTGCCCCTCGACTGGTCCGATTCATAACGGAAGAGGTAGGTTCGACCAATAGTGGCCAGCGCCCTCTGCTCCTCAGCATGATCTCTGACAGAGCGAGCCAGGTCCAGGTGACATCGTTGGTGCTGAAGAAGAATATACATACATTTCATTTACATGTTTAACTAACCCTGAATAGTTTTAATATGAGTCTGAATGATGTCTGCTACATTTGAATCATTTTGCTACCGAACAAAAGGGTTTCAATGGGTTTTAATGGCCACAGAAGTATTTTATCAGTAATTTTGAACAAAGCAGATCACTTTACTCACTTTCAAAGCAGCCTCGATGTTTCCCATCTCAGCGTAGCACTCTCCTATCTTGCGATTGGCCACAGCTCGTCCAATCACATCGTTCACCACCTCAGAGAGGGATAACTCCTGCTGGTGCTCGCTAATAGCAGCCTCATAATTACCTGAGATATACAAAAAATATGAAGAAGAATAGATAAGTGAATTTTAAATATGAGACAGTTATCAAGAAACTATACTTTACATTATTAGAAATCAAAAATACTTTTTTGTGATAATTGCTTAGAGACAAAAAGATCTGTAGTCTTGCAGGAACAAGGACTATTAAGGAAGATATAGAAGAAAGTGGAGATGGTGGGGGTTCTTTTTTTTAAGGACAATTTGATTGATCAATCAATGTTACTTTAAAAAGGGGTGTAATCAATGATAAGGCAGTCACAGAAAAAAAAAAACGTTGCTTCTAATGAATGCAGAGATGGTTGCTCCATATATTTTTACGTTTCAAAGTGTACAAGTATGAGTAATTCTGTATAATCTGCATTATATACCATGTAGCAGTGTTTCAATTATATTGGAAAACCTCTGATCTGTTGTCTTCTATACGTCTATGTTATGTCCTTATGTTATATGATAAAAGCAATCTGCACACAATCCTTTTACTGACATATTTTCATTAAGCAGTCTATTCAATATAGTATTCAATATTGTTAATAGTATGAACCACTTACCATTTCTGGACAGCAGTTCTCCCAGCTGATTGCAGATGTTTGCTTCCTCTCTAATGTTGTTGCTGTTTTGCGCTTTGCTTTTGGCTTTCTGCAGCTCTGCATTGGGATCGCACATATCAACATTGTAAACAATCATAACAAAACTTAGTTAACACACCCATTTCAACGTACAAACAGCGTATGAATGAATAGATCCTTACGTTTTATCTCCCGCAAAGAGCTCATCTTGATCCAGCCCTGGGGTAGAAGCTAAGTTAGCTAAAATACAGCTGTAAGTAAATGACAACACAGCGCGCTTCACTTTAGCTTAGCGCTAAACACATCTGCCAGACTATAAATAAACTAAACAAACCACTTTATAACTTAATTTTCACCAATCTGCCTCTGTGCTTGTCTACTAATGTCCTCGTCGTCATTTACGTATCCGATCCTGTTTACTATATTACCAATTAGAGCTACATAGCAGTCATTTCAGTAAACATATTCTGCTCTAGCTTTCAGTAACTTCTTTACATTGCCCCGCCAGTACTGCGCCAGCCAATCACCTCACTGCATCCAGTAAAGTATGTAAACCCTGATCCAAGCCTTTCAGGCGCAAATCCCGTCTCACTCACTGGGATTAAAAGGTCGTGTGTCCCGCCCTGCCCTCAACCCTGATCATTTTCTGAAACCGAAGATTTAAACCCAATGGATGCGATTTTTTTACGTTTCCTTAGACGATTTATAGCATGAAAACAGTGTGCCTGCCTCCTGTCTGAGAGACGAAACTCAGGGCAAAAAGTAAAATCACCTCCGTGCATTGGCTGACCAGAGGGTGACGATGTTCTACATAGAAACAAACTGACAGGGTGGTTTAAGAGAAACTTTGTGCGTGTTTGCTACTTTTGTACTGCTAGCGATTGTTTATTCACTCAAATCATACACACGTGCTATAGTACAACTATTTAACATCTTATGTTTGTCTTTTGAGTGTAATAACAGATGCAGAAACTGAAAAACCACGCAGGTTTTGTTGGTGATGGATGCATCTACAGTATGTGGGCCAAGTCAAGTCAGGTCAACAAGGTAGAAAAGGTAAGAGCACTTTACAGGCTACAGAAAAACATCTATGGGTAAGAGTGAGTCCCTTTAGTTCCTGAACCAGTTTTGAAGGAAATTATCACTAAATTCTATGTGACATTGACATGTTGAGGAATATTTTACTTGTTTTGGTTTCTGTTGTTTTTTTATTTCTTTTTAAAGGTAATAGGGAAAAGTAGGTAGCCTACCCAAATCCTGCCAGGGTATTACAAAGAAAAAGTTTTAAAGAATTGAACATAGCATTAACTACCTTATATTAAAAATAATAGGATGAGTATACAGATAACGTAGTATCTTATGTCACAAATCAATTGATAAATAAGAGGCAATATTATTGCCATATTTTAGTTTAACACATGTTTATACGTCTATAAATCTGTATGTAAGATTTATACATTTCTAAATATACAGCACATCTTTTCTAAGCAGAAACAGCAGAGCAAAGACAAGTTCATTTCTTAAAATGTCCGTCTTAGTGTAAAGTCACTATAGCTGGACTAATTTAAAGGATCAATATTAAAAAAATGATGTATAGATTCACACACCACTGCTTCTATCAAATGTCATGCACGCTTGCTAATAAGAAAGGATATATAAGAAACACTGCAGCTGCACGCTGTGTCTTCTGCTGAACTATTACTTATTATTTGGTGAATATTATTTTTGCAACTAGTATTATTAACTGCTGATGTCAAAGTATTGGTTGTTTATGTTAAAAGTATATATATGGGCCGATATGTCGTTGTTAGATTGTTTTAGGCCAAAGACTCTGCAGACTTCTGCTAATCTGGTTAACGCTGCCAACTAGCGGTGACAGCTTGCTCTCCCTCTCCCCCTGTGTAGTGTGTTACTACATCAAAACAGATTGTGGTCAGAAAGACAAAAAGCCCACCCCTCTCCAAGGGATGTATACCTATAATTCCAAAAAGGCCAGTGAGGCTTCTACAATCAAATGTAGATTTACCCTTTAAAAGTCCAATTTCAGTCGATCCTTATAACTTGGATTTAGTTAATCAAACACATGCTCATATTATGTAGTAAGTTAGATGTAATACGTTTATTGTGAGGTTGTTTGTCAAAAAGATGTTGTATGTTTATGTTATACTAATAAGATATTCACAAGAAGTGTAATTTAAATTATTTCTCTTCATTTCACTTGCCTCTAGCATGACTCTTATTTATATCTAACACATTGGAACACCACTAGGCTCACTGTAATTCCAGTACAAAAACTAAAAGATTATTGTTTAAATCATAGATAGTTTAGTAGTAGTTTAGTTTGGTAGCTGTTTTATTTGCTGCCAGGTCAGCAGGACTAGCACAAATCTGAAACACAAACAATCCCCAACATTACTTACACCAATTTTCAGATTGACGTCCATGGATCTAACCCAAATTCATGATTTTATAATCCAACTGTTCAGTCTGCTGAAACAAAAAAAGAGGGTTGGCAAATGGCTGGTGACGTCTGGGCTGTGATGATCTTTCATTGGCTTATTCAGACGGACAGCGCGCCTTGACAGACAAAAAGTAGTGCAGCCTCAAATGTGTCGCTAAAATGAAAAATCACAATAATCACCTATTTTGTGTGTGATGATCAGACTGACTGTGTATTTTATGCATTAACTGACAAAACTGTGGAACATTATTGTTGAAAAATACTTCAAATATTAAGAAAGTGAGTTTTGTAAATATCACACAAATTATTTCTGATTTTCAAAGAAGATTGCCAGGTGTGCGATCAGAATGAATGTATTTTTTTTTTGTTGCATTATCTGACAAAACTGTGGACCAAATCATTGTTGAAAAAAACGTAAGAAAGTCAGTTTTGTTGGCAAAATATTATATTTTGCATATTCGATTAACTATGTCGATTTCTAGGTCAATAGTCTATAAAACTTTGTTGGCCTTATTTCTCCTGGAATCGTCAACACATCCACCTGTGTTATTATTATTTGGAGGATCTAAAAATATTCCCAAGTGTGAGTCCTCTGAGAGAAAACAGGAACAGACAGCATGAAAACAACTCATATCATAAAAACCCTCCAACTGTATTCCTGCAAACAACAACAAACAGATATGCATAAATGTTCCCTTTTTGGCAGAGATTGTTGAAATGCCAGACACGAGACTCCTGCATCAAAAGGAGATGAGGAGCCTTTCACATCACACACACAGAGCTCCCTCTCTGCATCTCTAAACCGGTGACCTTACAAATGAGCGTGCCGCATCATTGTGAGAATTGGTGTTTCTGGGCGGTGCAAAGTGGAGTAGAGCACATCAGAGTGCAGGATATCTGAGCGTAGCAGAGCACAGAGAGGCAGGCACATCCGCCGCTGGAGGGATCAAATCTGTACCATCTGACGCTCAAGGATTTATGGGTTTAGTCAAAATTGCTTTTTCCCACTGTGGAGATTAAGCACCGTAGGATGTTTTCCACTCAGGCCGTAGAATAGCTGAGCGTAGCTGCTGCTGCTGTTGCTGCTTTTCCTCCCTCTTATCAGCTCCGGCGCTGGAGAAGGGAATGTCTCAGCGAGGCAGAGTGCTCCGAACCCTTGAGGGGAAAATATTCTGACTGACAGGAGAGGTGCGTCCTCTGGGGAATGTGAACCATGCGGGTGGATGCTGTTCTTGTGCTCTTCTGTGTTTGGCTCGCCGGTGGTGCCTCTGGAAGGATGACCCAGTCGAGGGGTCACAAGCTGGAGACCTACACACAGAGCAGGTAACGTCAAAGGACGCACCAAGACAAACACTGGAACGCATGTTTTTATTCTCTCAACAGCATGTATGAGTGTTTGAAATAGGCTTTTCCTGCAAGTGTTGGTTATTTATTTTTGTTTATTATGTTCTTTTAGGTGCTTTGATATGTTTACACCATGTTGTCCCGAGTTTCCCGTGTCACCTGTGTTGCTCCCTCCCCCTCAGAAAACATACTTATTCAGACAGCAGATTGGAGAGGAGAGAGAGGGGGAGAGAGGGGGAGAGAGGGAGACCTAAATCCCCACATCTATTTATGCCCTACTACTGAGTGCTATGTTCTTTTGCCCCACAACTGCTGCAGCCCAGTTCATATCCCCACTGGCAGCATGTTGTAGCCAATGTCACATCCAGGTTGTTATGTAGGCTAATTGCTCCCGTGTTAATGCATCCCATGGGTCAGATGTTTTAGTTGGACACCAAACTAGATCAGGGGGCCGTTCGAGCACCCTCACTTCTCCATATTATTGATTGAAATGGTTTTAACATTTGACGGATTCATTTAGAAAGATTGATATTGTGTGTTTTTTTGAACGTTTTATCTGCTGTTAAGTGCAGGGAGCAGTGTGTGACGGGCAGTCGGACATACCTGTGACGGAAGAAAAGTCAAATTTACACCAAAATAAACAAGCTTGTGGCATCTCAGTCTTTGTGACCCACATTAGACCTTTTTATAATTTGATGCTGATATAAAGATTTTTAATACAACATTTTGGGAACATAATCAAACATCAAGATAATCATGGACAGATGTATTTGTTTGTGTAAATTGGTATTTATCAAGCTAAATGCTTAAATACTGTATATATCAAAATTGGCATTAATATTAGAATTTTGATTGATTATACACTGAACAAAAATATAAATGCAACACTTTTGTTTTTGCTCCCATTTTTCATGAGATGACATTTTCTATATACACAAAATAACCATTTCTCTCAAATATTGTTCACAAATCTGAAAAAATCTGTGATAGTGAGCACTTCTCCTTTGCCGAGATAATCCATCCCACCTCACAGGAGTGGCATATCAAGATGCTGATTAGACAGCATNGTGCGGGGGGCGAAGCGATGATTACTCATTTAATACACAGGGGAGTGGTGGTGGGGGGGGGCTGGGAGTGGGCCGTGACAATGACATCCAGATCACTCACCGTAAACCAGGAAAAGTAAGATGTTACACCGCCAAGTATTTACATCTGAGCCACCGGGGATTCGCTCAATGAGCAGGAAGTGCCAGGGCAGAAAATTACAGACATATTTTGGTTACACCACAAAATGTTAGTAGTTTTAATCCTTGCTGTATGGCGAGGTAACATCATAATATGTAAAACAAGATAAACATCTCTACCATACATATTTTTCCGTACATCGCTTCTATTTCGTCATTCAGACTATTTTTCTTATTTTCCCAGATTGAATTCTCCGAAAAAAGCGTGACTTAGTTTTTCATGTATTTATTGTTTGACTCAATCCAAATACTAGAAATATCTCAGTATCAAAAGTTATCAAAATATGGAATGACTTTTTCTTAGTCCTTTTAGCATAACTCGCTGTTAAAATATTTGCTAAAAGGGCATCATTTTAAATAGCCTCGGGGCATATTTAGCTGTTTGCAGATATAGGTTAATCTCCATTGTTGCGTTGTGCCTCAGCAGCATTACCCAGGGTGAAATCTGCAGCCAGAGGATTACTGGTCTGATGTTGGATTTGCAGATATAGGAGCCTTCAGCACGCTCTTCCTTTATCTGCTCTCAGACGTCCTCATTCTTATGATAACCTAAGCTCTGTTTTACATAATGTGTCTATTTACGGATATAAATGATGAAACAACAACAGCAAACCAGCTCACACTGTCCGCTCCAGCAGCGAGGCCCGCAACGTCCCGCCAACAGGGCACCCAGACCCCACGCAGCATTCTCATCTGTTTGTCATTGCTGGTGTCATTTTCTGGTTGCTAACGCCATTGTAACACATAAACACTGATGTTCCGCTGTAACGGTGGTGGACTCATCAGAACAGAGTGGGCGAGCTGACCAATCAGAGCACAGTGGGCTCACAGGGAGGGGGGGGCAGGAGCTCCAACAAGCCGTTTAGGACAGAGAGTGAATGCACATACTTTACAGAGATGCTGTATGAGAAACCAATGTTTTTAGATAACAATGGACGGCAATGTAGATATATGTTGAATTGTTATATTCTGTATAATGTGGCTGTGTTGCTAAAGTATCACGGCATACGGCGATGGAATCTCAGACCAGATCGTGCAGAATGATAATTAGATTAGCAACATATCAACAGGGCCAGGAGATGGCCCTCACAATCCATAAGGTGTCAGTTAGTATGGATGGCAGTGGAAACAAGATGCTGATTAACTTAGTGCAAAATTAGTAATTGACCTTTCTAATCAACTAAACAAATCTCTAAAAGTCCCACTAATCAGTATTGTGTGTGTGTGTGTGTGTGTGTGTGTGTGTGTGTGTGTGTGTGTGTGTGTGTGTGTGTGTGTGTGTGTGTGTGTCTCTGACTGACTGACTGACTGACTGACTGTGTTTTTCAGTGTTTACCTTCATCTGTTTATGTACATTTTACAAATCCCTTATAGAATAAATTGTTTATAGATCATATATTCAATAAAATAACATGTAGAACAAGCTAGTGCTGTAAAGTTCAACATTTGAATTGAAATCAATAATTTCTCACAGGTTTTTAACCAAGAGAAGTCTATTTTGACATTTATGCTACCTGTTATTGGAGAGATCTTTTTCACGGAAGATAATTTGACACGTTACAGTTGTTAATGATTAAACCATTGATGGCTGAATGCCATTTAGCTGCTTCAGTTTCATTGTACTGGTGTAGCATGTTCTCATACGTCATAAAAGCTAAGTTCCCTATTCTAATGTAGCATGAATAAATATAATAATAATAATAATAATGGATAACACAAATCCAGATCAGCAAAAGAAAGTGAGTGAATGCATTGTACCATCCACTATCATTATGAAGATAATTGTCATGTCCGGTGCCATTCAACAGAAAAGGCTGCAATGAGTGTCAGTCCAACGTCAATTATACAAATACTAGGAAAGCGTGATGAAAATCAGGCATTAATGTTTCTTTCATACGTTTCTTTGAGAAGATTACATTTTGTCAAGGCTCCAGACATATTTACCTTCTTTATCCGTCACAATCTTTCGTGTCTTCAGAGGAGATTTAAGTTGCATGCTTGGTGCAAAATCCTTTGCACTTTGCCCCGTTAAGCTTTTGTCACCACACAAACTTTCCACCTCAGTCAAACATAGGAACTTTTTTTGAGTCCCATATTACGAGGTATTGTAATGCATATATTAGAAAAAGTACATTGTTAGTGTTATTAGTAACACCCTTTTTTTGTGAATAACTCCTATTGTAGCTCTTTCGGTGGTCTTACTATGTATGCTTTTAGCTGGAGTTCATCCAGCATGCATTATTTCATATTCTGTAATAACCTGCTGAACACCTTCCCCCATATTTCCCTTTCAGAAAAAGAGGGGCACACATCGTAACTTGAGCACTGATTTATGTTTAATGGGGTCTTTAACGCGATGGTATCAGTAATATTTCTGTCTGAGCGGTGGGAGTCTGAGCTGAACCGTAATTAATAAGACGCTCAGCGGGGCGAGGGGTCTCGGGAGGAGGGGCCCAGCCATCCTGATCCGTTTTACAGTTTGGGCTCATCAAGAGACGGGGAAAGTGATAACAAGAGAGAGAGAGCGAAGCATGGTACCTTTTTTAAAATGAAAAGTATCCTTTACCTTTCCTAGTGTAACTGCTCCTAATAAGGAAGTGACATCAGAGCACTTGCGGCCTGAGGGTCATCCCGAAGTAATTGCTTTCCCTCGCTTTATTTTGATGGCTGTATTTCAATCTAAGGCACCCTATGCACGTCCCGGGGTCCCCTGATGACTTTGTTTAGGGTGATTTGAAGAGACAGCAAAGTGCAGAGTGAATCCATCCCATTCCAATTAGCATCATCTTTAACCTAATGAGGGACACCTCAAGGTGACGTGGCCCCCACGCCCAGATGCACCATTATCATTCCACACCGGGCAACTCATCTAAATTACTAACTGGCCCGACTTTTTCATTAGCCGCTGTGGGCGGAGGAGGCGGAGAGGGGAAGGGGCTTCACACAGGCAGACAGCAGCAGCAGCCAGCTGACATTGTGATCATATTCTTCTTGTAGGCGTCAGGACGGTGGATGACTTTCTGCTAGATGCCCGGTTGATATCCTCCCTCTCTCTGCTGCTCTGTTGTCTTGTATTTGGCTGATGAGCAAGGTCAGTTAGAAACTGATCAGAGTCGCTGATGATCTCGGCAGCTCATAAAAACTGTAGAGCAGCCGGGTCCTATTCTTATCTGAACAAAGAGTGATTACTGTTACCTGGATGGTGCATTTCAGGGTTTCTAATGACGCTGCAGGGAGGTCTGAGAGCCAGTTATTGCTCTCCCAGTGAAGACCACCCTCACAAAGAGCCTTCAGCAGGGCGGTGTCTGTGTCACGTAGTTGTGTTGTTGTTTACTGAATCCCAACCAAACATGCTGCTGTGTAGAGCCTTTAGTAATGTGTTGTATTTGCATCACAGATGTCACACAGACTTTACAAGATGGAGAAAAAGAGTGAAGCTGGAAAATACAATACCATATATACTATAATACCAATTGATTGTGTTATAATCATTGGTACATTCATTTACAGAGGTTACTAAAAATGGCCTTTGGGAGAAAAACTCAAAAGCCAATGTGCGATATAAGCATTTTACGACAAATATAATGCAAAATCCAGGAACATATCTAGCATTATGTCATGTTAGAACAGTGTCAAATATATCTCCAAACTCAACCATCCAACACTAATAAAGGGAGTAAGGAAATGGAGCTAAAGACAGAGTACTTGGTTCCTTTAAGTTTCCTTTAAAACAAAAGAAATCATATCTGTAGCTTCAAATATATTTGAATACAATACTGTATTTATTCACCGGATTGTTTTTTCTTCTTAGATTGTTTAATTTTAACTTGTTTTTTTTATTTGAAGGAATACAATAAGCATATCTAACATTAAATAAATAAATAAAATAGCAACAATCAGAGAAATGTTTTCACAAAATATTAACAATGGTATTGTGTATTTCCTAACATGGCCCCTCAAATGTATTCCTTCGGCTTAATAGGCATATTTACTACTTTTAGTCTTGTTTTTGCTTAAATGATTATTGCTATTTTGCCTTACACCTATCTTTTAATTATTTTGCTATTTATTATTCGCTTTTTTTAAACATGGTTATATTACATGTTCACTAGTTGAGGTTAATAGTGATAATAATAATGTCTACGCACTCCTCCTGCAGTCACACGAACACACACTCTCATGCACGCGTAGGTCTGAGTCCTTGTGCCTCACTACATTGAGACAGCGATAAAGCAAATCACAAGACTCTTTGGTGGCTACGCTTCCATCTTATCTTGTTTTCCATGTCCTGAATGAACAGATGTTTGTATAAATTACCCCGCGGTGTGACACTGTAGATATTAAATACATGCTTTGCATTTTTAAACAACAGTTCTGAAGTGGTGAGAGCTGCAGGCAAATGTTATAGAAGACTGACTGATTTACCCAACTTATGAAGGGTTGTTGGGAGGGTGTGAAGCATACTGGAGTATCTTACCAGCATAATAAAAAATATATCTATTAACCTGAACATCATTTTAATATGTGATGTGTCTTCTTGTTTTCAGCCCGAGAAATGACCAGGGGGAAGTTCCTGAACATATTGGAGAGGCCCAAGAAGTGACGTTTTTATTTTTATTTTCTACAAGCAACAACAAATGTGGGCACTGAAAGGTGAATTAGTTCTATACATCAAACAGTATGCTGTGAACATGTTCAGACCTTCACTACACATTTCAAAAACCTTTAATTGAAGCAGAAATGCTCCCTGGAGGCTGAGGTCTCTTCCTGCTGTCCTCCTAGACAGACGCCTTTACATCCACAGAAACTCAAAAAGATGTACCACCTCTTTCTGACTTTCTGTCCCTTGTAGGCAAGCCTTGATCAAATGTTCCCTATTTATTCTTCCTTCTATTTTAAACATGATTTACATTTTTTTCAATTTCTGAAGTTGTATAATAAAGTTTTAAAATGAAAAGACGATTGCTTTTTTATTTGACGTCCTCTTGAATGATAATGAGTGCAGACAAAGCGGATAACTTTTGTGCTTTTTGGTCCAACTTTTAATTAGGGCAGTTCTTTGACGTACAGAGTGCATCAACTCTCGGCTGCGACATGTAAGCAGCTCCGACGTGAGAGTTTTTTCCCGGTTACCGGACATGTTTTCCATTGAATGAGCGTTGGAAGCAGGGTCCAATACACAAAACATTGCGTAAAAATAATATTGCTCATTGTCATCGCCTTTAATGAGAGCTGACATAATTACTTGGACCATTTCTTTTCTAATTAGCACACTTCAGTGTTGTCGGAGCTAGTGGCCGGGCAAAGAGGGAATCGGACAGGCATGCCGAGAGGCAAACAAAAAGAAGTCCATCGGCCATAATTAGGTGAGACAATGCCTCGGACTGTTCTCGGCTGGAGATGTCGCAGGGTTTCTGCCCGCTCACTCCCAACAAGTTACACTTCTCCCCGGGCCGCTAATAAGCCCCTAATCTCCTTTCCGATTCACACGGACAGAGGCCGCCAATTCCTCAGCAGCCTCACCCCCTGCCTCTCACGCGGACCCTGGCTCACCCCTTTTTCTTTTTAAATCACTGGTACAGCTTCACATTTCAGAGAGTAGCTCAGTGTTGCTGCTGGAGTGTGATGGGAGAGGCAGAGAGGATGCACCATGGCCAGAAAGTACATTTTTATTTAGGCTGTGTCCTGATACTCATAGTATTATTTATTTGATATAGGAGCACAATAGAACATCCAAATACAGATGCCTAATCCTATCAATAACCTATAACTGCCAAATTGTCCTGTTAAATAGGTTACAAAACCAGCCATCCAGAAAACGAAATATAACTCTTTCTGTTGCCATTAAAGGCTTGTAGAGGTTACATTTATACATACATTTTTCTTATTTAACGGGGCCTATTACAATTATTATATGATAAGAACATTTCAGTGTTTATTAGTGGAATAGTGGCTTCATTAAGGGTTGATAAAGCCCTCCATAGGCTTTGTATATCAATAATAAGTTATCCTCCTCCAGCCACCTAACCTACTGAAAAGATAGAGCATATGAAGCAAAGGGATTTTTCAACTAGATTTTACCACAAAACTTTATGAACTACTTATTACATTTAATTGCAGACTTGATGGCTTCTCAGAGAGTGAAAACCCCTCCATTTTTGCAAATGCACTGCAAATCTTTAAGTATCATTACCAGGTAAAGGCTAAACATTATCAAGAATTCAGATTTAGCATGAGTAAAAGTAGTGATAGCACACTGAAAACACTGGATTTGAAAGTAAAAGTCCATTGTTGAAATGTTAAGTAAGCTAAATGAATAGTAAAAGTACACTTTCTACAGGAAAATTGATAATGTAATGTTTCCATTCAAGTATTTATGCGACCATGCTGTCACTGGTTGCATGGACACTTGTTGATGCTGACTTGATGAACATTCAGTCTGCTGAGCGCTGACATGGTAAGCGACCTGCCATCCCCAATATGGTACACGCATTGGTGGCTGCCCGTCACCCGCAGCCTTCCTGCAGCCAGACAGCCTTTTCAAGAAACAGGTCAGTCCCTGCTGAGCTGGTCATTCGTGGAGAGAGAGAAAAACCCCTCAGAGCCCCTCCATCCATCCATCCATGCAGCAGTGCGTTGCTTTGACCTCACAAAACCTCTGTGCCCCGACAAACGTCAATCCGATGTGCCCTGAGTCCTTAAATTAGCTGTCAATTAGTGCAAATTAATCAACTCCTCGCCTAATTAAGCAATGCCGACGGGCAGCTAGCAAACATGCCATTGTGGAGGAGCCATGAGAAAGCTGCGGGGCTTACAAAATCTTTTTGCACTGGGGAGGGGAGAGGGAGAGGCAGGTGGGGGCATCGTGTCACATCACGCCCTGCAAGTGCTTTGGGAAAGCATGAGGCTCTGGCTGTGCTTTAGTTTTCCCCCTGACTCTGCTCTACATGGTCGCTGTCATCAGGCTGTCCTGCACCTTGTTTCAACACCGGGGATCAGCATGATTTAGCAAAAAAGACTGAAGAACAGCAGCTTCATGCATAACAGTTCCTAATTTCTAAGGGGAAGCATTTGCTTACAATCTGTTTTGCAGATCATTTTACCACTCTGATCAAAAAACTGAAACAAGTGACTGAGATGATCCTTCATCTGCTGTTGATCATGCATTCAGCTTTATTTCCAGTGGTGCTGTGACCTTCCTGCAAAAGAAAAAGTTGCCTTCTTATTTATTCATTATCACAGATGCATTTCAAGCTTTAGCAGTCACATCAGCAGGATATGATATTCATTATAGTGGGCGGTTTTTGCTTGCAGCTGCTTATCCGTTTTTGACATGCAGCAGAGGTACACCTGTTTGAAGGTTACAGGCTGGGTGCGTTCAGCACTGCTCTTTCACATCTGGGCTGTTAACATCATTTGTGGTAGTTTGAGAACACTTTGTTCCTAATTCTGCATTATAAGCCTTAAAATGCCAGAAGTGCAGAAACAGGAGGAGTGAGGGGAGCGGAGAAAGGATGTTGGGTTAAGGGGGTGGAGAGGCAAAAAATGTCTAACAGCTGTTTTCTTTTTAATCTTTGATGGGCAACACGAATGACTGAACTAAATCATCCCTGAATCTAGAGCCTTATTAGGGAGCCTCTTTTCTGCATGTAAAACAGCATGCGGGTATTTTCATAAGAGATTATTAAAATCCATACAAAGAGGAGAAGTGTCGCACTATATAAACAAACGGAAAAGGCCTGTATGGATTGCAGCAGCGTGATGATGGAGTGAGAGGGGCAGTAACTCGCCTGTAATTGACGGGTCATCCTGACTCACACCTTTCCATGTTAATAAATGACTTAATCCCAACAGGCTGATTCGTCATTAGCATACCGTGATAACATTGATTTCTTCATTAATAGAATTTCCACTAACTAGGCCCTAATTATTTTCAACTGGCCAGCCACTAATTGCAGCAGCAATAATTTTCTCCTTCTTCATCAGCAGCTCATTCCAAACTGTTTGATATGAAAAATGACTGGCTGGGTGTGCCTGCGAATCGTAATTCATGCAGTTTTAGATTAAGTTTTTGTGTTGTGCATGTTGTATGTCCATCTTGTCCCAGTTACTGCAGCATTTTCTTTTTTTGCTACTTTAGGAAAACAAATATATTTACTACATTACTTGAGTTATTATTGCATTGTTATTATTGGTTTATACCTTTGTTGATGCCCATGCAAGCAGTGTGTATCTGTTGGAAGCCATTCACCAATATGCACATCATTGGCCAATATCTTGTTCTAAATTTTTTCGCAAAAAAAACATTGTCACTGTTATCAGCACTACAATTATACCATAGGGAAAAGTGGAAAAAAAACATATTTATCCATGAGTTTATATGTTTGCACAAATATGTAAAATTAGCTTTATCTCAATGACAGTATTTTCTCTTTTAACTCAACACACTTATTATCTTATTAACCCTAAAAAAATAAAAAAATAAATAAACTTTTGTATAATTTGAATATTTTAGGGTAAATACAAAAAAATCCAATTACCCATAATAAGCATATGCTTTTTGTCTTCTCCAATTAAGTCAAATGACGCACATTTAAATAAATCACATTCAAAACGAGTGTTAAATCAAAAATAAAAATAAAACATATTTCTTCAATAACTCTGAAGTGTTCAACAACTCCCTGACACCAAACATCTGCCATAATTTGTCTAAAGAAAATATTTAAGCCTATTTAACTTTCCCTTATACCAGACATATCATTTATACAGTGTAATGTTTAAAATGACGGTTTATTATTTATTTAGCCCTTTAAACCAGTTATTAATATTTGCTTAGTGAATTACAAAAAAATTACAAGGTCAGGTAATTAATTATTAGTCTTTCTTTTTTTCCCATATTGAGTCTAATGCTCCCTACTCCGGGGAGATGTCCCTGCTTTAATCTGTTGTCTGTGTTGCTGCTGTGGGATTAGCGCGCGCCGGCCCGCAGCTCTGTGCTCCGTTGCGTCCAGCTGTCGCTTTTTGGGAGGGCCTTTGATTTGCGTGTGATGAGTTTCCCATAGCATCTGGAGATCAATTATCCATCCGTGTGAGCCAGTGGTTGAGCAGAGAGATCATAGCTGTATGTGTGTGTGTGTGTGTGTGTGTGTGTGTTAAATGTATTTAGACATAGAAATACAAAATGTGTGTGTGCGTGTGTGTGTGTGTGTGTGTGTGTGTGTGTGTGTGTGTGTGTGTGTGTGTGCGCGCGCGTGCGTGTGCGCGTGCGTGCGTGTGTGTGTAAACCATTCAGTGAAAGGCAATACCTACTGATTTATTCCAGGAGATTGAGGTAATTTCGCAGCATTTCAAAGGAAAGGAGGTGCTAAATAAGATTGAAATAGGCCTGATTTTCTAACGACAAAAGGAAATATCTGCAGGCAGCAAATGTAGAGTTTAAACATAGTTGTGAGTCTAGTTCTATTTTTGATGTAAAATTGTAGTTTTAATGTTCCTTATCTTTGTCATAGGCTATTTAATATCTGATTGCAATGATACTGCAGGTTTCCATGCAGTTTTTATTCTCTGCAATTCGCCCTATATGAAGACAGTTATTTTGTTCCTTTCTTTCTTTAGCCTAAATATCTTCCTCGTTTATATAGTCCTGAGGAAAACGCAGATATGTATCCGAGAGGGCGTTTAATGCATCCATGATCCACAGGAATCCTGAATCCTTGCAGCTGATTGGCTGCTGGCTCCTGCCTCTTGTTGGGATGGACCTGTTGGATAAAAGACCATTTTCTAAAGGGCTCTTGGTGTGTTACAGAGGATCATGCACTGGGGACCGTCCTGTGAGACGCTATTGTACACAAAATAAGCCCTTTCAAGTAGCATCTGAATACAGCATGACGGGGAAACAAAGCGCCGTATTGTCGGAAAGTTTACATTTATCGGAGAAAACCTCTCTGGGTGCAAATGGAGGCAGCCACCAGCCGAAGAGCAACGCGACCCATCCGCCGCCCAGGTGCACGGGCTTCGGCATCCAGGAGATACTGGGGCTCAATAAAGAGCCGTCCGCGTTCCCGAGGAGCCCGCTGAGCTCGCTGCCGGCCGGGGCGCACCTACTGGCCGCCAGGTCCCTGCTGGGCCCCGCCGGCATGGGCATGGGGATGGGGATGGGCATGGGCATGGGCATGGGATTAATCGGCCATGGTGGCATTCCGTCGTTCTACAGACAACCAGCGTTTTTGGAGACGGTGCTGTCGGACGCACGCGACGTTCACCTGCAGCCCCACAGGAGGTCCGCGGGCCCGGACACCAGCCAGTCTGCCAGCTCAGGTCACCTGTTAACATTTTATATGTATTATTCATACTGAATACAAATATTTTTGTTTATTTTCAACATGCACATTTGTGCAACACTGCATTGCCTTTCTATTTTTACATTGTATTATTTTATTATTATTTGTTAACGTCGTGGTTTATTATCGTTATTAGCTATTTGTTTTGTGCCTTTAAATGAAATAGTTTTGAATGTCCTGATAAAATATATCAGGGTTGTGTCAATGCAAACGGTTGTTTGTTTATTAATAATTCAAATATCTTCCTGTTGTTAACTTTAATGTTTTTTTGTTCAAATACAGACTCAGATGATTTGTCTTCAAATGAACGAAAACTCTCAAAGTCATCAGTAAATCAGAGCAAGAAACGCAAGAAAAGACGCCACCGGTTAGTGTTGATTTCTGATTAATTAATGACTAATTTTGTACATTCTTTTGAAAATAATACATTTTGCAGTAATTCACACGACTGTTTTTTTTCCAGTAAAATTAAGTAAGTAGGGCTACCTATTTACAAAAATGATGTGCAATGCGAATTGTGATTTTCTTTTGTTATTAGCCATTGAAACTGATTTTTAACAATAAGAAATACTGATAAGAATATACTATAAATTGGCCATATTGGTTGTATTTTCAGTCATTATTGACACCCCAAAATGTAGCATTACCTATTTGTTTTTGCTATGTTTTTCTTTCACCCATTCACAAAGACTTCGTTTTATTGAAATTGGCTCTTATATTTATAGAAATGTGTTCAATGTTGTTTTTCATTTATTTATTTATTTTGTATTTATTTTCCTTTTAAAACTCAAACTCAGACTAGCTTACTTTAAATGTATATCTGGAAGACATATATATTGGAAAATGTCCACATGTTTGAAATGGCAACCCGTCTCCACAGGACCATCTTCACCTCCTATCAGCTGGAGGAGCTGGAGAAGGCCTTCAACGAGGCGCACTACCCGGACGTGTATGCCCGAGAGATGTTGGCCATGAAAACAGAGCTACCTGAAGACAGGATACAGGTAATTCTTACACGTGTTTTAATAAAAAATGTAACAATGAAGGATTATTCACTTGAATGTTTTTACAGTAAATGTTTGAGCAATGACCATCATGTTAGGCTGTTTATTTTCCTTTTTTGCGTTGCCAGTTTCTATGGGGTTGATTTTCATTCTTCTATATTAATTAGCCGTTAAGTTAAAATGAACAGTTATATTTTTTAATGTCTCAATTTATAAAGGATGTTATAGGGTGCTGCTTTAGCCAATTTCTTCCCATGAAAATTGCATATTTTGAAGGAATTAGATATAATAAATGTTTGGCTTATATAAAAATGGCTAATAAGTCCAGGGTTTTTTTTTAAAGGAAAAACATAGTTTTATCAGAATCAGATTCAAGTTTATTGCCAGGTAGCCTGTATAGTTCACACAATAGGCCTACAAGGAATTCACTTTCGTATCAGGTGTGAACATAAACAATCTAAGAAAATAAGTTGCAATGGTAAAAAAATAAATAAATAAGGATAATACAAAATAAGTATCTTTATTCAGTTTGGGATGTTTTCTATAAAGATAGCCTACACAACATGTATTTGCTGATCAAAGATAAGAAATGCACTTATGATGAAGTTAAAGCTAATTTATTTAGCCTACATATTCGTATTTATTTCAATATGTGTATGTATATACATATTCGATGCAAATGATACATCATAGGCCATTACTGTTGTAAAAAATAGTAGCCTAGTTATAAAACATGGCTTACTATTATTTACTGATTGATTTGTGTGAATATTATAAGGCACATATTATTGTGAATATTCACCTCAGTGCTAATAGCCTCCTGTAACATTTGAGGCCGGCAGATGCTCTAATGTTTAGGGGACGAGGGGCTAGGTATAAGCCCCCGTAAATCGATGATCCTGTCCTCCAGCTCCCCTCTTCAGCTCAGATACTCTCTCCAGTTGGATGTGAAATAATGTGTCCTCGGAGAAGCAGCCGCTAACGACCTAATCAAGCTATCAAGGCGGAAGAAGATTGCAGTGTGACCTGGACCATCCATCTGCCAGGAAGCCTTTTAATCTCATTCTCATTATGGCTGCAACAGCACAGCCGAGAATAAATAATACAAAGAGGAAATAAATAAATAAATAAGCCCGGGCCTGCTCCTACCCTAAATAAAATGAACACCCAATTTTCTCATCGAGTGTAATTAGTTAAATCAGATGAGCTGGGGAGGCTGCTGCTGGAGAGTTCAAATGAAATAACTACATTGAATTTATTAGCACGGGTCAATGGCGCTGCTCCCCGGAGTCCCGGTAGTTTAATTTCCCGTGATATTTGCCCGCCGGCCCGCCATCGATTGGGCCTGAAATCAACTTATTTTTCAATCAGCCTCCGCTTGCCCCTGGGTCACTCCTCTTCGCAGCTTCCACACTGGCGTCTTTTGAGGGACAGAGAAGCAATTTCTCATATAAAATATCTTGTATAATATAAGGGTTATCATCAGAATTACCAGGAAAAAAAACATGAAAACGGTTTGATCGTTTTCAATTTAATATCTGTCCCCTCGCCTGAATCTCTTCTCCTCAGAGTTGCCTATAAAGCAGTGTTTAACAGTCCTGTGTTGTGCTATGCTATCAATTTGCCCCCCCTCTCTGAGCTGACAGAAAGCCTGCAGACTGCATAGCCTTAAGCAGTTGTTGGCTGTGGCCAAGTGGAGTGTCATGATCTGTCAAAGCATCTGTAATGCGGCCACAGGTAGCTGGAGATCAGCCCTGCAGCATGCAGGCACAGATCCCTCACCTGTGGCGGCAGCTTATGGCAAATCAATGCACTCAATACAAACGGTGCACTTGTTACCTTAAATTACTCTGAAGCACATTTCAAAATAGGCCATCTTTAAAATAACTACTGAAATGCTGGAATTGAGTTTTGGTGCACACACAATAAATACTAGTATACCATGTAATTGCTAAATAAATAATTTACCTAAGCTAAGGTCAGTTATACCTTTGGGTTGCCAGGTTGGAAAACATCCAATGTGTTGGTGTTATCCTTTCTAAATATGCATTTATAAATATTTGTTATTTATTTTGTAAACACTTAAAGGTATTAAGTGCTGTCATCAACAAAAGTAAATTGCTGCTGAGTATATGGACAACAATCTAGGAGAGGCTAATTTATTTTTTATTTATTTAACCTTTATTTAACCAGATAAAAAGCATTGAGATAAAATCTCATTTGCAATGCTGACCTGGCCAAGAAGGCAGCAACGTTACACATAACACATAACACAAACATATAAAATACAGAGAACATAACTAAGAAAACAAAAGACGAAAAAGCAGTCACTACATTGTGCACATTAGGACAGTAAGAAAGGTACACTACTTATTACTGCAAGAGCAGCTGCCGGTAAGGGCCTCAGACAACTTCAATTTCAAACATGCTATTGAGACAAGTGCCCTCAGTTTGAGGCGTGATTGAAGCTCATTCCAAGACCAAGGACCATAATAAAAAAGACTCCTTTTCCCAGCCTCAGCAGGAACCTGGAACTGTATCCAAGCACTGGATCTGAGGTTGTAAGATTCATAAACTGGAGCAAATCTGGCACATATACTGCCAAGGCACAC
>NW_011369097.1:464502-471957 GCF_000735185.1 Notothenia coriiceps | reverse complement strand
AACTTCAAGATAGTTTCTTAAACTTTAAGTGAGAACCGAATGGAAATGTCTGAATTTACACAAAAAGTTGAAGTAAGGCATTTTCCAACCCAGAGACCGAATTAAGTACAGGGTCGACCTGATCCACACTATGGCCCAATTCTTCACGGCCGACGCGGTGCGCAACCACGGCTTTGCTGGGCTCGCAGCATGCTGCGTGCACGAATATATAGTTTGCTGGGATATCCTGAGCTAGTAACGTTTGACGCTATCGGATTGACCTACCCAGCAGTGAAGCATACGCCATCTCGTGTCACACAATCATTCAATATTTGGTAAACATCCATCTCAGGTGCACGCCTAGTATACAGGTCTAACCGAAGCCTCACACTACTTCAATGTTGCGTTTAAAGTTCAGATTACTGTCCAACCAAAAGCCAAGATATTTGTAGGTATCGACAAACTCAACAGAGACGCCATCAAGGGTGTCAATGGAGAGGCAAGAGGACGCTGACTTGGGAGCAAAAAGCATTGCTTTGGTTTTCTTACTGTTCAATAGCAGTTTAGAATCAAGAAGTGCATGCTGCAGCGTGATAAAATCAGATTTTAAATTGGTAACAACCATAGGCTATCCAGAGAAGGAGCACATGAGTATACAGTAGTGTCATCAGCATTGATAGGTAGAAAATTGCATCTGATTACAAATATTGTTTACATATAATAAAAAGAGCAAAGGCCCCAAAATAGAGCCCTGTGGAACTCCCTTCTCCAAGGTGACTGGCTCAGAGACAGTACTACCCAACCTGACGCATTGAGTACGGTCTAAACATTAGCCACATAGATTTTTCACGAATGAACAACACAAAATGTTGTCTTATTAGAAGATTATCACTATATATGCAGTAGTGAAGTAATTATTTATTTATCATTAATCATTAATAAAGCCAAAACCTCTTATTGATGCCTTATTAGAACATGGTTCCAAAAGTAAAATTTTGCACATAGGAAATTGTAAATTGCATGCTGCAGTTGGATTGTTTTCAACCCTTTAGAAGCCATTAATCTCAGCCATTTTCAAACTATTTATTTGTATCATCATCAATCAAATAAAACATAAAATAATGTTGTCTCTCTCAAGAGCATAAATGTTTTGTAGCAAAACAAACCGAGTAATCTAAGCATGCTGCATGTTCCTCGCAGGCAAAATGTGAATTTATTTGTCTCATTCTGAGCTGCTGGTGACTAATAAATGGGTGTTTTGTCACAGGTATGGTTTCAGAACCGCAGAGCCAAGTGGAGGAAGAGGGAGAAATGCTGGGGCCGCAGCACTGTGATGGCAGAGTACGGGCTGTATGGAGCCATGGTGAGGCACTCCATCCCCCTGCCAGAGTCCATCCTCAAGTCTGCCAAGGACGGCATCATGGAGTCCTGTGCCCCCTGGCTGCTGGGTGAGGCTGATGTCTGACTGTCCCTTCATATAGTCATAATCAATATCTCATTGTTTCCAGTTCATGGTTATTTTATGTTATGAAGAGTATATATTTCCACATTATGCAAAAGTAACAGAATTTTCTATGTGGATTGTTTGGAATTAACCACGGATTGACGGGCTGTGTGCAGGCACTGATAGATGCTCTATTAAACTAAGCCTGACACATTTAAGCAAATAAACTCCATACACATAGAGAACATGGAACAGATTTTGCATTACATAAAACATGATCATCCACAACGCCGGTCATGAACTGGCACCGTGCGTTCACACATTATATTCTAAACCACAACTATTTGTGCTTGCTATTTCCAGTCCAAGATGGCTTACCATTCAGCAGACGCTATTCTAAATCTGAATACCCGCAACTCTTTGCAGGGATGCACAAAAAGTCAGCGGACGGAGCGCCCCCCCCGGCGACAGGACCGTGCGATGCGCCCCAGCAGCAGCAGACGAGCTCTCAGAGGCCGGAAGAAGCTGAGGAGGAGGAGAAGAGGTCAGAGGGCAAGGCCACCATTTCTAAAGAGGAACTGAGAGAGAACAGCATAGCTGCACTCAGGGCCAAGGCACAGGAGCACAGTGCCAAAGTGCTGGAGACGGTTTCTCATGACAGACTGCTGGAGGGCAAACAGGAGAGACAGGCGGCCGAGGAGAAAGCTGTTGATCCTCCGAGCCCAGCAGAGGAGGAGAAAAGTCCGTAGAGATTTTCCTGTGGACTGGTTTTCTCCTGAGTGAATGCAGTGAGCTGGCTGCACTTACCCAGCACTGTCCTGCAGGTTTCCATCCCTCATTGACTTCTTTTAAACCCGCCTGCATCTGGACTTCTTCAAGAAGGTATCTCGTCTGGCCATCACTGCTGCACACAAGATGCAAAAAGCACTTTTTCTGATTTACTTCCAGACCTACTGTTGTTTTTGCTTATGCAGAGTAGATGAGATCTGTCAGAAGGAGTAAAGTGTTAATACTGGTGTATATATATCCCACAGTTATATATAGAGCCAAATGTTATCCAGTACAACTGTTATATTATACAAGGACTACCGAGGACTCATGAGCAGTAAAGTGCATTTTATTCTCGGCATTCAGTTTATTGTTGCTTGTACAGTTACTAAATGGTGATATTTGAAAGAAGATCCACCCCACCGACAGAAAAGTAATTGTGGTCCTATATCGCGCTGTATATACTTGATATATTAATCTCTCTTACTAAGGCACAATTTGACATGTGTTTTTCTTGTAGTCTTTTAAAATGTTTGTGTTTTCATTTCAAAAATATGTATAACTCAAAACACTAAGCATAAAATAGAAAATAGCCTTTTATTAAATGTCTTTTTGGTGTCTATTTATTCTGTTTTCCTTTGAAACACGTGGTCAGCTGTCCAGACATTACAGACACTTTTAAATGGCACACAGTTGTCCTGATGTAGGAGTAGCTACTTGTTGTCACTTGATGCTCCGCTGGCTGGGCTCATTGGGACACGGTCCATGGCTGCATGCCTGGATTAGCCCCTATAATCTGTCACAGTTGAAAGCCTTCAATTTCAGAATGAAAAAGGGGACCAGTACTTTTGGAACAGGAGAGAGAGTGAAATCACCTTCCAAAGCAGGATGACCCAAGCCTGATTTGAAATCTATTTCAAAAAGACTATTACCAGCCGACTCTAAAACTGTTTCATCCTCTTATCTAAATACTTAGCCAAAGTCTAACAGCTTTTATGTTGGAACATCTTTATTCCCACCATAACATTTTGTATCGGGCCACTTCAACTCAGCTTTACACAACACGTCTATATGTGTCCGCATTACCCGTAATCCATATCACATTTAACACCTCATCCTCAGTTAGCTAATGGGGCCTCCTAATGAGTTGAACAATTGAGTTCTACTCCAATTAAACAGAGAACAATTTCAAGGGGCAAGGGACGACTATTATCAGTATGCCGCTGCATGCATCAGCACTGAATGGCCCCCAGATTGGGACCATAATGGCACCTGATGGAGAAAAGGTTGATAATTACGCTGTTGACAGAGATAAGTATATACACAATAATTAATGATGGCTAGGAAATGGACTGGAGTGTGTCAGAGTAATAAGAAACATTGATATAATGCACTTGGACATTGTATTGATTGGTGCATTTTAAAATGTAGATTAAGGAAGATGATTGAACTCGTAAATAGAGACAATTTACATAATTTCGTAACATTATGTAAGTTGTGCTTTACATCTAAACCGGAAAAGAAAGATAAACAGATGGACTTAAGGCCCCATTTATCCTCATCCATTAATAAAACACCCTCTTTTATTTGGAGGTCAGCTATAGAACGTCTCCCTGAGCTGACCAAAATGTCCTTATAACACATTGTTTTGAACCTGACATAAAGGCTAATGACAACGTTTTCTCCTTTTACATTTGCAACCAAACTACACATGGAATTTCCATTTTTCTAAAACACACAATGATAGAGATAACCTAAGATTATTCTCAGTTTTCTGTCAAATGAGTCTGTCAGTTTGTCTGGACGGAAATATCTCAAAAGCTGTTGGAAGGCCTGCCATTTAATTTTGTTCTGACATTCATGAGTCTCTCTGGACAAGCTTTTCGTATCGTGCCATCATTAATATTTAAATTTTAATTGAAAAAATACCTGCCAAACAAATGACAACTAAATGTAATGTAATGACATCAGCCTCAGTTGTATTTTGTGTTAAGTGCTAATTAACCAATGTGAGCATGCTAACAGGCTAACGTGGGGAATATCGAAAATAAAGGAATTGATGATAGTTATGTTAAATAATATAAATGTCTAGCAGCCAAACACCTGCTAAACATATGCATGTTCACAATATAACAAAAAAAGGATGACCTTATAGAGCATCAAGCATGACTATATGGACATACCCCAACCGGACTTCTTTGGCCTTAAACTATATGCAAAAACCTTTTTACATTTTGGATTTTCTGGCAGTTTTGAAAAGTATCTTCAAACTTGCACCAGTCAGAACATTTGGTTTAGTCTCACATTTCAGGAGAATTGGACTCACACCTTGAGATACAAACATTTATTTTTGCAATAGGAGGAGCTCTCACCTCCACAGACCCTCAAACCCAATTCAGTTATTGAGGCCAAGACATATACAGAGTGAGGATTATTCATCTAAAGTGGAAAGCTATTTAATCCCCCGAGAGTGGAAAAGAAGGGTATGATGGATCAGATTTGCTGAAGATCAAGCTGCTTGCATTCGATATGAGAAGGTAATTCACAGTATCCCTTGTGATGGACAGGCTGCTTGTTGAAAACCATATCATCTCAATCCATGCAAAGTGAGATCAGAGAGAGGTTTATGAAAAGATTTTCACTAATGCAACATTAACATTCAATTTCTTTCTGATGGGGTTGTGAGCAATATTATTCCATTGGTTTTAGAAAGATTAAGTGCATGCCGATCACTTTTGGGAAGACTCTTGACTCCAGATGCTGCTGAATTCAATCAACACAAGTTGAACTGAAGAGGATGGAAATGTGGTGCTGTTCTGCCCTCTGCTGCATCGAATTATAAGTACAACTAAAATCCAAGAATATTTCTCAGTCATGTAGAGCTGGCTGTTGATGGAGCTCAATATTTTAAAGACAATTTAAAAAAGAAAATGCAGTTAATTTGTTATCAACTTCTTTCTATTAGTGTGACCACATGGCTGGGTTGGGGGACATTAAAATGTATATCAAAACAATCTATTTTCAAGGTCCATTAATAGCTGTTCTGGAATTGTTTTTAATCAAAACACAGGATATTCACAGATTCTATAAAGGTTTCTAATTTCTCTAATTCCCCTCCTCGACTCCCCTCCTCGACTACCCTCCTCGTGTCTTAGTCCCGCCCACAGGAGATGCGAGCGGAGGATTCGAGGAGGGGAACCGAGGAGCGAGGAGGGGAAGCAGCAGGCGTTTAGAGAAATGAGAAATCCTCTCCTCTGAGCGGTCATTTTAAAGAGACATCCATTAATGATGACAGGAGGCACAGCAGCACTCTGTCTGATGGACAGATGTGTTCATGACGACTTATATTATTTACTTTTAATTACTTGTTGACAGTGCGGTATATTGAGACAATAACAGGCTACAGATGCGGACATATATGCACACACACACATATATATATTTATATATATATTTATATAAATATATACAATTTCAGATTCAAACAAGTATGAGAGCACTCTCATAATAACGTAACACTATCAGAGACTGGATATATCTCCAAAAATATCGACTCTTTGTTTGTAGATATCTACTAAACTAAAGCATAAGGAGAGTAATGTAGGCCTGTTATGCTGAGTGAGAGATATATATTATACACATTGCTCTGCTTTCTGCACGGACCTCACAGCCAGGGCCGGTTCTAGACAATTTGATGCCCTAGGCGAGATTTTAGCTGGCGCCCCCCCAGCCAGATAATCCTACAGTAGAAAAGATAAAGATCAATAGAGTGTCCAAGGAATACACAATAGAATATATAAAGAATAAATGAAACATTTCTACAAAAGACACATACACTACAAAAACAGAAACTTATTGACTTATTGGCTTCAAATGTACTCAGTATTGTATGAACATGTTTGATTTGGGGGGTAGACATCACATCCTCTAGTCTATGGGGGTCCGGGGACATGCCCCCCCGGGAAGAATTTTTTGAACATTTTAAAGTAAAATGCTTCAATCTGGTGCACTTTGAGCACACAATTACTAGAGACTATCTAGCCGCGGGTACAACTCTAAAACACCCATATGGAAAAGATCTGTTTACATTTTAATAATCAAATAAGTATGTGAACATAACCAATAACCTACCATAGCCAATAACAAATAAATGTAACTCATTTCATTTTTGTTGTTCATTCATATCTTATTTTACCTAGTTAACATTTATTTATGCATATTTTTTTATCTCTCCAGTTTTAAACAATATTTTTGGTTTACTGTTTTATCCCAATAATTATAAAGGAGTGAAATTGGAAATATGTTTTTACATAAATTGTGATCAAAACGTTTGAGACCCACTGAGATAACTTAGACTAAAGTTAAATATCTTAACACTCAGAGTCCTTTGCCTCACTGAGCTGTAGTTATCAGCCTCTCAGTCTGTCAGGAGAGCTCTCCTCCACCCTTGTTGTAGAAACATCTTCTTCTTATATCCGTTAGAGCAGCTAGCACCAGATGCTAATAACAACAGTGCCGGTACCGCCGGTGCACGGTGCACCCTCTCTCTCCCTCTCTCCCTCTCTCCCTCTCTCCCTCTCTCCCTCTCTCCCTCCCACGCTCACTCGCACTTTGGCTGTGACCTGCGGGCGCCTGATAAGCCAACATCCCCCACTTTCATCACTTACAGCGCCCATCGCGCCCACCAGGGTGAAAAGGGTGTTACATTTACTTAATTATTAATGTTTTTTAATTTAATTAGGATGATTAATTTAATTAGAATGAGCACCAACGGTCAAAAACTTTTTTTCCCTCCCAGAGCTACCAGCGCAGCGCCCCCCCAGATCTGGCGCCCTAGGCGACCGCCTATGTCGTCTATGCCAAAAACCGGCTCTGCTCACAGCTGTTCTCGCTGTAAACATCGCGTCCGATTCAAGCAGTTAATAAAATAATATCCAGGGGATGCATGCAGAGCTGTCATTGGCTGAGATAAGTCCGACCGTGCGCCACGACTCTTTTAAATATCGCAAGCCGGAAATACATCCGCGGAGGATCCGCGGAGGAACCATCAGTGTATCCTCGGTTATAGCTCCTCCAGAGAGCCTCCCCGATGCTCGATCCTTGGTCCTCGATGTGCATTTAGAGAAATTAGATGTCCTTCAACATGACGCGCTGAAATCCATTTCCGGGTCACTACCGGAGGACCGAGGAGTCGAGGAGCCGAGGAGGGGAAATTAGAGTATTGAGAAGCCTTCACTATAGAGAGGCGAAGTCACGCCCATCTA